>NW_026878891.1:0-25025 GCF_032173495.1 Musca vetustissima | reverse complement strand
TTTAAAACCTTTGATTCATCACATTGTTAGGTTTTTGTGGTTGAGTGGTGCAGGTGCGTTGGTGTTTGTCTCCATCTATCTCTTTGTTTTTTTTTTTTTACCGGTACAACATGTAGACATATTTGTCAGTCTGTGTGTCCATTGGTTTTATTTATCCGTCATGTTGCCTATCATGCAACGATTCTTTCTCCACCCACTAATCAAACCTCAGTCTAGCCATTTCTCACACATATGTATTTAGAAATCTGTGTGTTCCATGTTCGCTTCCATATGTCTGCATAACTAGCCAGCCAGTGACCAGTCCATTTTTTTAAAGAGTGTATGGAATTATTAGCTTTGATTGTTGGGGGATATTAATAGAAATAACAACGACAACAATAAAAACAACTACTAAAACCATGTCTAAAAAACAACAATCCCATCTAACAAAAGGGATTTGTAGTTTTGTGGTTTACATGTCTACGTAATGCACAACAAAAACAGCTACAACATCTCCACACAAACACATACTTGAAAACAGATTTGTAAACATGCATACATGTTATGCTGTCTGCCGCTATGCAGTGTATGTGTGTGTGCGGGACAGTACACAGATTTGCCTAGCACACACACACAACACAAAATTTGTATATAAAATATTGAGTGTTGCCAATTAGTAAGGATTTTCCAGTATTTAATAGAGATTTTTATAGATTAGAATTGTCTTTGTTGTTTGTTATCAGTTGGTCATGGCTAGAGGTGTGTGAGTGTGTGTGTTTTTTTTTATTTTTTAATATTCTCAACAAGTCCTTTGTGTTATATGATAAGCCTGGTTTTGTGTAATAGGATAAGCTAAATTGGTTGGTTGTGGGTACAACAAAACATAAAGAAAATAAAATATGATTTACTATTTGCGAAGTGCTTTTCCTATAGAAAAAAAATCGTCAGCCTTGCTGAGGTACTTTTTTCTATAGATAAAAATTCGTCAGCCTTGCTGAGGTACTTTTTTCTATAGATAAAAATTCGCCAGCCTTGCTGAGGTATTCTTTTTCTATAGAAAAAAAAAAATTCGTCAGCCTTGCTGAGGTATTCTTTTTCTATAGAAAAAAATTCGTCAGCCTTGCTGAGGTACTTTTTTTCTATAGAAAAAAAATTCGTCAGCCTTGCTTAGGTACTTTTTTTATAGAAAATAATTCGTCAGCCTTTCTGAGGTACTTTTTTTATAGAAAATAATTCGTCAGCCTTTTTTTCGTCATTGCTGAGAAAAAAATCGTCAGCCTTGCTGAGATACTTTTTTTCTATAGAAAAAAATCGTCAGCCTAGCTTAGGTACTTTATTCGTATAGAAAAAAAATCGTCAGCCTTGCTGAGGTATTTTTTTTCTATAGAAAAGAAAAAACGTCATCTTTGCTGAGGTATTTTTTTCTATAGAAAAAAATCGTCAGCCTTGCTGAGGTATTTTTTTCTATAGAAAAAAAATCGTCAGCCTTGCTGATGTACTTGTTTGTCTATAGAAAAAAATTCGTCAGCCTTGCTGAGGTATTCTTTTTCTATAGAAAAAAATTCGTCAGCCTTGCTGAGGTATTCTTTTTCTATAGAAAAAAATTCGTCAGCCTTGCTGAGGTATTCTTTTTCTATAGAAAAAAATTCGTCAGCCTTGCTGAGGTATTCTTTTTCTATAGAAAAAAATTCGTCAGCCCGGCTGAGGTATTCTTTTTCTATAGAAAAAAATTCATCAGCCCCCAGGCTGAGGTATTCTTTTTCTATAGAAAAAAATTCGTCAGCCCGGCTGAGGTACTTTTTTCAATAGAGAAAAAATCTTCAGCTTCTTCGAATCAGTCCTTAGATTTTTTCTGATTTAATGTCCTTCACCTTTCCCAGAATTTCTAGATCCCTTCGACCACCATTTAATATTTTTTATTTATTTTTTCCTGTTACACATCCAATCGTTATCCATCCTTATCAAGGACAGAATAAAAAAATTTTACATGTTTAATTTTGAATTCTCCATTGATGAATCAAATACAAATTACAACCAGACAGTTGATAGACAGCTCGTTGGAGCTGTTGTTGTAGCTACTACCATGTGTCGTTGAACGAATAAGTTGATGTGTCCTCAGTCAGCGTGTGGAGGAGAGGAGGCCATGGATCACTCCCAATGTGTGATATGTGCTTTGTAAAAGGGCAAACAACGGCAAAGCAGACCAGACCAGCCAGCCTATAGAGAATAGCCCTGAATAGTCCTTTAGCCGTCGACTGTTGTCCAAAAGAGAATGGCCGGCTGAATGGATGAATAGACCGACTGGCTGGCATGGCTGAGGACAGACAAATATTTTTGAACAAATGAATTGTGTATTGAATTGTATTTATACATTACATTGCATTGGAATGGACGCAATGGAACACATGAATGAGCACAGCAAACACAAATGAAAGAAAATGTGGAAATTTTGCTGTGGCTGTGAGTCGATGTCGTCCTGGTTCTCTGTTTCTGTGAAATCAAAACTTTTGCTTTAATGAAAATTTTGTCAGGGATATGTTTTATTATTTTTATGTAATAACAAATGTAATGGATAATATTTCATTTTTGAATGAATATATTTTTGATATTTATATAAATAATAACATACATTTACATATATATAGGGATTTTTATGTAATTTGTTAAAGCAAAGGCACAGTGGAAACACAAGAGTAATAAATACGAAAAAATTCGTCAGCTTCGGTGAGGTACTTTTTTCTATAGAAGAAAAATCGTCAGCCTCGGTGAGGTATTTTTTTCTAAAGGAAAAAATTCGTCAGCCTCGGTGAGGTATTTTTTTCTATAGGAAAAAATTCGTCAGCCTCGGTGAGGTATTTTTTTCTATAGGAAAAAAATCGTCAGCCTCGGTGAGGTATTCTTTTCTATATGAAAAAATTCGTCAGCCTCGGTGAGGTATTTTTTCTATAGGAAAAAATTCGTCCGCCTCGGTGAGGTATTTCTATAGGAAAAAAATCGTCAGCCTCGGTGAGGTATTTCTATAGGAAAAAAATCGTCAACCTCGGTGAGGTATTTTTTTCTATAGGAAAAAATTCGTCAACTCTGGTGAGGTATTTTTTTCTATAGGAAAAAATTCGTCAACTCTGGTGAGGTATTTTTTTCTATAGGAAAAAATTCGTCAACTCTGGTGAGGTATTTTTTTTCTATAGGAAAAAATTCGTCAGCCTCGGTGAGGTATTTTTTTCTATAGGAAAAAATTCGTCAGCCTCGTTCGTCAGGTGAGGTATTTTTTTCTATAGGAAAAAATTCGTCAGCCTCGGTGAGGTATTTTTTTCTATAGGAAAAAATTCGTCAGCCTCGGTGAGGTATTTTTTTCTGTAGGAAAAAATTCGTCAGCCTCGGTGAGGTATTTTTTTCTATAGGAAAAAATTCGTCAGCCTCGGTGAGGTATTTTTTTCTATAGGAAAAAATTCGTCAGCCTCGGTGAGGTATTTTTTTCTATAGGAAAAAATTCGTCAGCCTTGCTGAGGTGGTTTTTTCTATAGAAAAAAATTCGTCAGCCTCGCTGAGGTGGTTTTTTCTATATAAAAAAATTCGTCAGCCTTGCTGAGGTGGTTTTTTCTATAGAAAAAAATTCGTCAGCCTTGCTGAGGTATTCTTTTTCTATAGAAAAAAATTCGTCAGCCTTGCTGAAGTATTCTTTTTCTATAGAAAAAAATTCGTCAGCCTTGCTGAGGTGGTTTTTTCTATAGAAAAAAATTCGTCAGCCTTGCTGAGGTGGTTTTTTCTATAGAAAAAAATTCGTCAGCCTTGCTGAGGTGGTTTTTTCTATAGAAAAAAATTCGTCAGCCTTGCTGAGGTGGTTTTTTCTATAGAAAAAAATTCGTCAGCCTTGCTGAGGTGGTTTTTTCTATAGAAAAAAATTCGTCAGCCTTGCTGAGGTGGTTTTTTCTATAGAAAAAAATTCGTCAGCCTTGCTGAGGTGGTTTTTTCTATAGAAAAAAATTCGTCAGCCTTGCTGAGGTGGTTTTTTTATAGGAAAAACAATCGTCGTCATAGAAAAAAATTTGTCACCCCCTGTCCGACATATTTCCCATATATGTTTTATAATTTTTTATTCTCTAAAATTTCAATTATTTGTTTTAATTTCTTTATTTTTATTTTTAGAAAATATTGTTAGGCATTTTGAAAAAAAATACACATAATATTTGCATTTTATGCATTCATTGATTAGTTTTCTATTTATATGCGCAAATTTTTTGACAGACATCTATCTGTCTGTCTGCCTGTCTATTGATCAAATAGCGATGTTTGTCCTGTGGTTGAACCATGTCTATTTACATTGTTTTTGTACAACAAAAACTAAAATATTTTTCGGGATTTCTCTAAACATTTCAATATTATTTTTGGTTATATTTGATTAAATCGAGATGCCAGAATATTTTCGGGAAATTTATTCACGTTTGGGTGAGGGGGCATTGTGTACATTTAAATTTACATAAATTTAAAATCAAATCGAAAAAAAAACTATCACAATTTAGTTTTTAAATCAATATTTATGGGGTCTATTTATGATTTTGAGTTTAGATTTTTAAAATGAATTTAATATTTATTGTAATATTTTTATTTTCAGATACTCCCTCCTTTGCCATATCACGTACCCCTGGTTTCGGTTATCCCCTGCGTGAGGGCATTGAGGTTTCGCTGAAATGTGATGTTGACTCCAATCCAACCAGTGCACCCAGATGGCAAAAGGATGATGGCGAACCACCGGTGAGTAATGACAAATAAAATCGGTTATAAAATATTGAAACTAGTGATAAAAATTAAAATAAATATTGCGAAAATAATTTTAAAATATTTTCAGGGCCAAAGGTATATTCTGAAAATATTTTAAGGATTTTTTTATATTTTTGCGAGGAACTAAGGACCCTCTCTAGACTCCTCATATCAACATTCCAAAAATATTAAATGTTTGTTTCTGTTTCCTTTTCTTTAAAGGTCCCCCAAACCGGTGATGGTTTCCTTAACTTCACATCCATACGTCGTGAGCACTCCGGCTGGTATAAGTGTACATCGCGCCATCTTAACTATCAGTACTCATCGATTGGTTACTATCTAAGCGTAAGATGTAAGTATTAAAAAATATATAAAATTTAGTGACATTTTTCGGGCTATAAAATTTTGAAGGGATGGAAATATTTAAAAAATAAAGAAAAAAATATGTCCATAAAATAAAAAATTCAACAAAAGTTTATCATAACTTAACCTTCCAATATTTGGGGGAACTGATACTAAGAATAAAAAAAAACTTATCAATATTTCATTACATGTGACTACACATATGCGTGAAATTACCTTTTTTTGGGGGGGACAAAAAAGAATAAAAAATTGCAAACTTACAAAACTTCACAAAAAATCCCCCAAATGACTGCAAGTTTTGCATGCAAGGGATTCTTAACGGTTTATGATGTCCTCTACTTCTTATTTGGGCACGAAGGGAGGAAGAGAGTGTTCGCAACAAGTCAATATTTATGTTGTAAACTGGCAAAAAGGGAGTCAAATTCTTCCACACATGACTATCAAAATCCACTGGCGGATTTTTTATAAAGCTCTCATAGAAAACAACCTGCTCGCCAAAAAAAATACACCCTGTTTGTCACAACCTAAAAATACTCTCCACACAAAAAACTACGACGACTTAAGAGCACATGGAAAAAAATTTGCAGACATAAACACCCACTCACACACATACTGCCACCTCCATATAGACCAATAATTTTCATAGCCGTATTATTGGTTGACTATCAAAAACCCATTGGCAGTGGAAAGCAGCCGTGACGCACAAAAATCTCCAAAATGTTTTTTTTTTATTCAGCACATCGAAGTGGCAAAGATCACGAGTGTTGCGTTCAAGTACACGCAGGGGTGTTCAGTTGTTCGTTCGGCATTTTTTATAGGCCCAACACATGTCAACTGACAAAAAAATATGTTCTCGTAACGACCTAACCTAAAAGTGAGGGTGTTTTTTTGCTACTTAGCCACCATAACAACCTCCATCGAAGTCTTATAAAAATATTTGTGCAAAAAATCAACAACAGTTTTATGTGTGTGTCGATGTTAGTACTCACAAGGGAATATGTCGAGGGTGTTGACAATATTTGTCATTGCTACTTTTGTAGTGCGAAAAAAGTTTCGTTGGTGTGAATTACTTATGGTAATAAAATAGGTGGAAGAGGGGCAAAAGAGGATTTCAAAGGGGGTTGAAGGAAGTCTTCTGAGGATTTTTTCCTAAAAAACCAATTTTTGCGATCCATCTAAAGGCTTTTTTTCTATAAAATAAAATTCTTTAGGTCCTCCTGAGGACTCTTTTCCATAGAAAAAAATCTTAGGTCTTCCTAACCTAATGATGGTCCTTGAAAAAATATTTTTATAAGTCCACGCCTTGAAAAAATATTTTTATAAGTCCACGCCTTGAAAAAATATGTTTATAAGTCCACGCCTTGAAGAAATATTTTTATAAGTCCACGCCTTGAAAAAATATTTTTATAAGTCCACGTCTTGAAAAAAAATATTTTTATAAATCTACGCCTTGGAAAGCGTTGAAAAAATATTTTTATAAATCCACGCCTTGAAAAGCCTTGAAAAAATATTTTTATAAATCCACGCCTTGAAAAGCCTTGAAAAAATATTTTTATAAATCCACGCCTTGAAAAGCCTTGAAAAAATATTTTTATAAATCCACGCCTTGAAAAGCCTTGAAAAAATATTTTTATAAATCCACGCCTTGAAAAGCCTTGAAAAAATATTTTTATAAATCCACGCCTTGAAAAGCCTTGAAAAAATATTTTTATAAATCCACGCCTTGAAAAGCCTTGAAAAAATATTTTTATAAATCCACGCCTTGAAAAGCCTTGAAAAAATATTTTTATAAATCCACGCCTTGAAAAGCCTTGAAAAAATATTTTTATAAATCCACGCCTTGAAAAGCCTTGAAAAAATATTTTTATAAATCCACGCCTTGAAAAGCCTTGAAACAATATTTTTATAAATCCACGCCTTGAAAAGCCTTGAAAAAATATTTTTTTATAAATCCACGCCTTGAAAAGCCTTGAAAAAATATTTTTTATAAATCCACGCCTTGAAAAGCCTTGAAAAAATATTTTTATAAATCCACGCCTTGAAAAGCCTTGAAAATCCCCGCCTAAGCAAGGATAGGCCCTTAAAAATATTTTAAAAAAATCCACGCCTGCTTTCAAAAATACATGTCTGAAGATAGGCCTCTGTTTAGATGCGGAAAATATTTGTAAAAACCATTCTATGAAAACCATTTTGAAACCAGTGAGCGGGGCCGACCACACGATACCCTACACAACTACCACAGAACTATATCTTTCTGCGGATTTTTATTCCGAGCCTGGGTAATATTTCGTGATAGTTGCACCCTCATACCCGATTAGAGGTCAACAGTACTACTTCATCCCTTCTAATTACTTGTCCAGATTCCCTTGACCGTGGTTTCTGTTGTGATGTTCGGCTTATAAAGGTGCCCTATAGATCGACTCGAAAAAACAAAAAAAAAATAAGTTTTCGATCCACTTCATCCCAAAATTATTATCTGATCATCACCGAAAATTAAAGGCGTTGTCCTTGACCATAACTGGAACGTCATGGAACATTTCAAAGCGATCAGCGCTATATTTTCGCCCTCTAGTGTGGTAATGGTTTACTAAATAATATCTGAATACTTAAGCACTTGTGTATCTCCCACATCCGAGTACATAGACAATATAATTGGTATCAGTTTAAAGGTCAACCACTCCTCTTATCGGGTCTATGTCCTTCAGGGCTAAATATACATGTCATAGAATACAAATTTTGTAATTTCATTTCATCCCCCTAAATATTAGCCGATATTTACCGAAAGCTATAGGGGTCTTCATTGGCCATAACCTATCCTACATGCAAAATTTCGTGAATATTGATCCATATCTGTGGCCTGTATCGTGTTTACAAATTATAATGGACAAACGGTCAGATGGGCGGACACACATGTCTAGATCGACTCAGCTAGTCGAGTTATGACGATCGGTATACTTAAAGGTGGGTCTACGACCAATATTTCGCGGTATTGGAAATTCTTGGAGCTGCACAAAGCTATAATAACCTGACAACGTAGTTGTGTAGGGTATAATGACAACATATTTGTGTAGGGTATAAAAATATCCTCCTCAGCAGGCTCCTCAGCACACTGAGTGCAGACAAAAAAATTCATCAGTACTCGTTGTCCTCTCACAAAATTTGTGTTTAAATTCAATGCACTTATTTTTTCCAAAATTTACACCATGTCCATTGCTCTCGAACAACATTCCACGGCGGGGTATGAAAAACAAAACAACAACAACATAGAATGTTATGTTAAATTTAACATTTACATCAACATCTACATCCACATACATCAACAAAAAACAAACAAAACAGAAGTAGGCTTTCAACCACTTCTCATCCTTTAAAGGCTCGACTGGCCTAACACCACCCACCCAAATGCGTGTGTGCTTGATGCTGCTGCCCACTTCAAGTCACTTGTTTATGGTTGGGTTGTAAATATTTGTATTTAACACCAATACATGAATGCATAGCAACATACACACTCCGCCACGTTCGCACACATAGATACATACATGTGTATATTCCTTCTATATATTTTTTTGGTTAACTATAACCCAGACATTTTTCTTTGGCACCCTCTGCAAAATATTTCTAGAAGAGTGTGTGTGTGCGTATACTTTCAAAATATTTCAAGTGCTATGCCAGTAATGGGGGGAACTTCTAGACATATGCATATGTATGTTGTGTGTGTGTCTTGAATATATTAAAATTTTGTGGGGAGCCCTTTTGGGGTGTGTGTATGAGCTCTTCAACACCCTGACTCTTATAAAGGTAAATATCTCTTTCTCTCTATAGACATATGTATTTGTTTATTTTAAATAATGTTTGTGTTCTTTTTTGTTTTCTTTTTCGTTGGTGTTCATGTCTATAAATAAATAAGAAGAAAAATAAAAAATACAAAATATTTTAATTGGCAAAAATATTTTTACAAAAAAAAAAAATAAATAAATAAAATATATTTTAAAAATTTTAAAGAGTGGGAATAAAACAATTAAAACATGTGTAAACGAATTGAGAACCTAAAAGTAGGCAATGAATTTTGTTTCTTAAATAGGGGAAATTTATAGAAGTCAGTTTACTATATCTTGTAGAAGAATTGTTGCCTACATTTAAGGCAATGGAAGGTCATTTGTATATGAATTCCTTATCACGAGCCTTAGTGCATGTCCAATCTCGGAAATTTATCGGAATATTATTGTCTATTTTTATACGCTTCACAAGGAAACGAGATGGATACATGGTCCCTTTTGAGAATATGCATAGAATCACTTTCTGAGTCGATTTATGCATGTCCGTCCGTCTGTCTGTCTGACTGTTGATGTTAAATTGTAAACAAAATACAGGTCGCAATTATCATCCTATTTGGATGAAATTTGGCACAAGTCACTTATTTGGCCAAAGTATGAACCCTATTGAAATTGGGAAAAATCGGTTCTAGGTATATCCAAGACTTATAAAAATATTTATGAAAAAGCAACAACAACAACTTTATATGCGTTTGTCGATGTTAGTACTCATAAGGGAATATGTCGAGGGTGTTGACAATATTTGTCGTTGCTGTTTTGTAGTGCGAAAAAATTTCTTTGGTGTGAATTACTTATGGTAATAAAAAAAGGGGGAAGGAGGACTTCAAAAGGGGGTTTGAAGAAACGAAACAAACAAACTGAAGGAAAAATTCCTTAGGTCCACTGAGGACTTCGTTTTTTTCTATAGAAAAAATGACTTCCTCAGGAAAAATTCCTCATATCCGCCTAAGGATTATTTCTTTTCGTTTGGAAGGTCATTTGTATATGAATTCCTTATCACGGGCCTTAGCGTATGTCTAACCTCGGGATTTATCGGAATATTATTGCCTATTTTTATACCCTTCACAACACTGTGTTTGTAACGGGCAAAAGGAAACGAGATGGATCCATGGTCCCTTTTGAGAATATGCATAGAATCTCTTTCTGAGTCGATTTATGCATGTCCGTCCGATGTTGTTGTTAAATTGTAAACAAAATACAGGTCGCAATTATCATCCGATTTGGATGAAATTTGGCAAATCGGTTATACATTAGCTCCCATATATATTTTCGTCCGATTAAATGTAAATGGGGTACCAAAGTCCGTATATATGTCCTTCGATTTGCACGAAATTTGGCACAGCGTAATGAATTATGTTTAGCATGATTTGTGTTAAGTTTCGTGAAAATCGATTCAGATTTTGATATAGGTCCCATATATATTTTCGTCCGATTTAAGGTAAATGGTGCGCCAAAGTCCCTAAATATCTTTGGATTTGCACGAAATTTAGCACAGCGTACTGAATTAAGCCTAGAATGATGTCTGCTAAGTTTTGTGAAAATCGGTTCAGATATAGATATAGCTCTCATATATATTTTCGTCCGATTAAAGGTAAATGAGGCACCAAAGTCTCTATATATCTTTCGATTTAAACGAAATTTGGCATAAAGTACTGAATTTGGTCAATAATGACGTGTTCCAAGTTTCGAGAAAATCGGTTCAGATTTTGATATAGCTCCCATATATAGTTTCGTCCGATTTAAGGTAAATTGTGCCCAAAGTCCCTATATATCCTTGGATTTGCACGAAATTTGGCATAGGGCACTAAATTCGGTCAAGAATGAAGTGTGCTACTTTTCGTGAAAATCGGTCCAGATTTAGATATAGCTCCCATATATAGTTTCGTCCGATTTAAGGTAAATTGTGCCCAAAGTCCCTATATATCCTTGGATTTGCAGGAAATTTGGCATATAGTACTGAATTAGGTCTAGAATGATGTCTGTTAAGTTTCGTGAAAATCGGTCCAGATTTAGATATAGCTCCCATATATATTTTCTTCCGATTTAAGGTAAATCGGTCTCCAAAGTCCATATATATCTTTCGATTTGTACGAAATTTCGCATAGAGTACTGAATTAGGTGCAGAATGATATGTGTCAAGTTTCGAGAAAATCGGTTCAGATTTAGATATTGCTCTCATATATAGTTTTGACCGATTTAAGGTAAATGGTGCACCAAAGTCCCCATATATCTTTCGATTTGCACGAAATTTGTGCATAAAGTACTGAATTAGGTCAAGAATGACGTGTTTCGACAAAATCGGTTTAGATTTAGATACAGCTCCCGATTTAAGGTAAATGGTGCACCAAAGTTCCTATATATGAGGACCAAATTCCCTACATATGAGCATGTGTTAGGATTCATGTTAGTCGGTTTACTTATAGATAAAGATCGCATTTTTAAGTTCGTTCAATTTCATGTCTACGTTCCTGCGAAAAAAACACATCTGTAAAGACACATATGTAGAATATTTCCAAGTGGTGAAGGGTATCATATAGTCAGTCGGCCCTGTCTGACTTTACTACTTTCCTTACTGGTTTTCATATCTAAAAAATTATAATTAAAATTTATTGTCCACCTTTAGATGTTATATTTTCAAATTATTTATTGCCTACTTTTGGGGTTTAAAAAATGTTTTCATATTTTATCCCTCGCCTTTTTATGGCTTCTCTGTTTTTACTTTTGTTTCAAAATAAATTAGTTTATTTTGTGTTAGCTAAAAATCATAATTTGTCATCAATCAGGTGTCAATATGAAAAAAACTCCAATCCAACACCTAAAAGTATGCAACGCACATTCGTTGAAGTAATAAAAAATGTATGAAAATAAATGAAAGGCCGTTTATCAAAATAAAGCAATTACGGATCGAGTTACATGTCATAACTCACCTTGTTAGGAAGCTGAAAAAACCCCGAGCGAGGAAGATGAAAGATCTCACCGAAAAAATCCGTGATTCCCCAATTGATTTCCTGCCATTGCTTCCTAGTAATTCCACCAATAAAAAAGTGCCTCTAATAATAACATGACAAAATATTACGAGGGGTAAAAAATGGAATCAAAATATGAATCCTAACAATCAATGCCTGCAGGCAGGCATGCTGCATCCTTTAGGGAATCACACCTTCAAAATTTGACACACAGGGCCGTCATGGTGCCGCGAGAGGTAAAGAAAAAATAGAAAAAGGAAAGCAGAAAAAAATGAAAACGAAAACGAGGAAATAAAACGATGAAAATAAATCCTGACAAGCGCCTGTCGTTACTCATTATTGACAATAACAAATGTTTTATTAATAAAGGCAATGTGTTGCTGTTGTTATTGTTGTTGTACAAACATTTTCCTGCCAAGGAAATCTAGTAACACCAACACACTCGTACTCACACACACACACACGTAATTGTTCCCTTGCCATCTAAGAAACGGATTTTCCTGGTGATTGCTATGAAAAAGCAATTGAGGAAAAAAAGTGAACAAAAAATTGACAAGTAACAGAAAATGATTGATAAGAATTTTTTTTATCGGATAGCAGGAGTAATAAAGCAGGGTGGGGATGTACAAAATAAATTGTCTGGAATGTCTAAAAGTTTGTTTTATTTTTTTTATTTTTTTTTTGTTGTATGGCTTCCGCCTTAAGCAAATTTTGGGGTCCCAGCAACTTTTTGTGTAAAACTAAAAACAATTTTTGCTGCCTTAACTTTCAATAAATACGGTCACGAGAATTTGCTCGCTAACATAGGGGAGGTATTGGAGAATTTTTGTTTAAAGGAATTTGCTACAAAAAATGGGGAAAACAATAACTATTTCCTCCACTTCACTAACCACCCCTGCCTCCACTACCTAACCAACCATCAATAAAATAAAAACAATAACACACAAACAACGAAATAATTCAATTTCTTTCAAAACATTACTGGCATGTCAGCGGGATTAACAAGAACAACAAAAAACAACAACAATTTTGTTACAACAACTTCAACAACTTGTCCAACAATTTAATAGACAATCAATACCGATTAAGGCATTTTGTTGTTCTTATTTTCCAATCAAATAAAATAAGGACTCAAATTTTGGTTTCAAATTTCAGCATCGTAGTCAGTATCAAAATCAAAATCTCTACTTCAAAAATTCCCATTCTATTTTACCAATTGATTTTCTTTTGTCTCCCCCCAACCCCATTTAAAAGTGAAACACATCGACACAACATTGTCGAACTCTTCCTTATCCGAAAATCTCTCAACAACAACTACAGAGATAAATATTTTTTTAATAATTTAATAACTTACGGAGTATGCTTCAAAACAATGCCAGGACAATGGTAAGGATGTTTGAATGGGAGCAATAAAAACAAATTATTACAAAATATTGAATTTCAATTTAATCCTCTAATAAGTCCTGAAAACAATTTAGACGATTAATGGAGTTTTAAAAAATAATTTTTAAGGGCTGCAATGCATGTGGAGAACTTATAATTCAAGGTTTTTATACCCTACACAACTATATTGTCAGGGAATTATAGCTTTCTGCAGCCCCAAGAGTTTGTAACGCCGCGAAATATTGGCCTTAGACCTACCTTTAAGTATACCGATCGTCATATCTCGACTAGCTGAGTGGGAGTTACTTAAATATATACAGTGTGTCCGTACGTATGTCCATATATAATTTGTAAACACGATACAGGCCACAGTTATGGACGAAAATATAGCTTCGACGAAATTTTGTATGTAGGATGGGTTCTGCCCAATGAAGACCCCTATTGTTTTTTGGTAAAGATCGGTTATTATTTAGGGGATGAAATGGACCAAAAACTTTATTTTTGTCTGATTTTCTGGTCGTTCCAGAGGCCATAATTATGGCCCAAACATCACGAAATTTTACATAAATAACGGGATCGGGCTAATGAATAAGCATGCCTGTTTTGATAAAGATTGGTCAATATTTAACGGGTCAAATGGACCCTGACTTTTGTGTGAATTGCAAAAATTGTATTCTATGTCATATATATTTACCTATGAAGGACATAGGCCCGAAAAGTTGGTAGTACATCCAAGAAGAGTGGATACCAATTATACTGCCGTATGTACTCGGATGTGGGAATTACACTTAAATATATACAGGTGTTTACGTAATCACATATTATTTTGTAATCCATTACCACACTAGAGGACGAAAATATAGCTTTGATCGCTTTGAAAATTTTCACGAGATTCCAGTTGTGGTCAAGGACAACGCCTATAATTTTCGGTGATGATCAGATAGAAATTGTGGGATGAAGTGGACCGAAAACTAAATTGTTTATGTTTTTTTCGAGTTGATCTATAGGCCACAATTAGAAGTTGAACATCACAACACAACCCATGGTGTCACCAAGTATTGAATATTAGTAATATTCGGAAAATATGTCAGTATAAGAAAGTGCTTTAGACCTCTAATCGGGCAAGAGGGTGTAAACTTTACGAAATCTTGCCCAGGCTCAGTTGAAAAAAAACACGCCTGATAATAGCCCTCCACAAATATATTTTTAAAATCCGCGCCTAATTGTAGGCTTTGAAAAATAATTGTATGCCTCCAAAAATATATTGTTAAAAATCTACGCGAGATTATAGACCTTCAAAAACATATTTTTAAAATCCGCGCCTAATTGTAGGCTCTGAAAAATAATTGTAGGCCTCCAAAAATATATTGTTAAAAAACTACGCCAGATTATAGACCTTCAAAAACATATTTTTAAAATCCGCGCCTAATTGTAGGTTTTGAAAAATAATTGTAGGCCTCCAAAAATATATTGTTAAAAATCTACGCCAGAGTATAGACCTTCAAAAACATACTTTTAAAATCCGCGCCTAATTGTAGGCTCTGAAAAATAATTGTAGGCCTCCAAAAATATATTGTTAAAAATCTACGCCAGATTATAGACCTTCAAAAACATATTTTTAAATCCCATGCATAAAAGATCTACTCCTAATTGAAGGCCTTCAAAAATACATTTTTAAAAAAATTCACGCCTAATTGTAGACCATCAAAAATAAATTTTTAAAAAAATCACGCCTAATTGTAGACCTTCAAAAATACATTTTTAAAAAATTCACGCCTAATTTTAGACCTTCAAAAATATATTTTTTTTAAATTCCACGCCTAATTGTAGACCTTCAAAAATATATATTTAAAAATCCACGCCTAATTGTAGGCCTTGAAAATGACTATTAAAAAATCCACGCCTAATTATAGGCCTTGAAAGTTGATTTTTAAAAAATCCACGCCTAATTATAGGCCTGGAAAATGACTTTTAAGAAATTCACGCCTAATTATAGGCTTTGAAAATTAATTTTTGGAATCCATGACTAATTGTATGCCTTGAAAATGACTTTTAAAAAATCCACGCCTAATTATAGACCTTGAAAATTACTTTTTGAAATCGACGCCTAATTGTATGGCTTTAAAATTACCTTCAAAAAATCTAAGACAAATTTTTGGCATTGAAAAAGATTTTAAAAAATCCACAAGGCCTCGAAAAAATATCTTTAAAGTATTTTGCAGAATCCACGCCTATGGGTATGCTTTAAAAAATTCATGCCTATTTATAGGCTTTAAAAAAATCCACTCCTAACTTGTTTTTTGATTTACATAATTTTTTTATATTTTTCCATGCTTGACTTTTGAATCATATTTTCAATATTTCAAATATATGTTGAATTTTTCGCATAGGACCATAAATTACCTACCATGATATATTTAGATTTAAAATTTATGAAACAAAAACCTTACCCAATATTTGCATCACCCAAATACAATAAATTTCATTTAAATTATTCAAACCCAAATATCAAAAACACATTTATGTTGTTTCATATTTCAAAAACAAAAAAAAAAAACTCCCTTTTCAGACACAAACCACAGCTCATTCAGGCTACAAATAATTCCCAGTAACTCAGTGACAGAAAATGAGAAAAAAAGTAAATTTGCATATTTTCTTTTTTTTTGTGGGGAAAATTGTGGTTGACACAACCTCACTCGCACTCCACACACAATTCATATTTAAAATTGTAAACACCACAATAATAATAATCGGAATAATAAGAATATGAGTTGATTTGAAAACCGCCAGTTAGCACTTTCACCCAACAATACAATCCGCCATGCAACACACACACACAGACAGACACCCAATGAATGGTATTATGACACATTTATCTACTTTGCATTTTTTTTTTTCAAAACACACAGAAAAAAGAGTGTCATTGTGTGAATGCGTGCGTGCGTGTGTGTGTGTGTCACCGAGTATTGTTATTAGAATATTAAAAAGTATAAATTACAATTTAAGCCGCCATGTAGGCAATATATTGTCATATATACTCGAATGGCATATGGCCTAAAAGTATGCTAGCAAAGAACGAAATGTAAGTACTTATGCAAGCAAGCACAAACAGAAAATAAATACTCGAAACAAAGAAAATCACACTGACACCCAATTGTGATACTTAGAGGGTATTTAGTCAAATACAAACAAACAACAATAGACAATGGAAGGCGAGAAACGAGATATCTTATTGTGTTTAACGCGGTATATTTTTAGGCATGTGCGTCTGAGTGGATGTGACAAAAAAAATCATAAAACAATAAATAACAATTGTTTAGGGTGGCAGTGCAAAAAAAACTCCATTTAAATGCCATACATAAATTAAAGCGATGAAAGAGAAGGAGGCTCAGAGGCGCTAAGGAGGATTAAACAAAAAGGGACATTAATGGGATTTTTTTGTGCAGGATATACTAGTCAAAGCAAAAGGATTGCAATTTTTATTTATTTTGGACAAAAATATTTCAAAACAATTCAAGCTTGTTGTTGATAGGATCTGAAAAAAAATTAAAGCATCTAAGATTAAAATCAAAATTTTGTGTGGATATTTGAGGCTACATATTTTATTGCCTACTTTAGGGCACTTTATAGTACTTCGAAAATTTAACCAACAATTTCCACTAATTAACCAATACATTTGGACATATTTCGCGAAAGTTTGGGTTTTTCATTTTCCTTTTCATTATTGTTTTATTGTCATACACACACACACCACACACTAATTATAGGCCTTGAAAATTAATGTCAAAAAATTATTTGTTTAATTATAGGCCTTGAAAATTCCTTTTAAAAAATCAACGAACTTTATAGGCCTTGAAAATTGCCTTCTCCACACAAAATATCCAACACACCGGATAATCATAGCCTTGAAAATTCCTTTTAAAAAATTCAGGCTTAATGGAAGAACAATTGCCTAACAAATTGGCCAATAAAATTGTATAGTACTTCGAAAATTTAACCAAAATTTCCACTAATTAACTTCTAAACATATGCATTTAGTTCTCATGTCACGGAAAGCGTAAAAAAGTTTTTTGCTTTAATTTGAAAATAAAATAAGACTACGAAGTAATTATAAGTCGAAATGGGCCTACTTCGATGAACACAAAACAAGTTTACGAGAAAAGTTTTCCTCTTAATGAGTAAGACAAGAACGAAGTAAGGTAGTAAAGAAGGGAGGGGATAGATCCTAGGTGAGAAAAAAATCACACACGTGAACAGACAGGCCTTGAAAATGACATTTAAAAAAAAAAATCCACGCCTAATTGTAATAATATTCTTTAAAAAATCCACGCCTAATTGTAATAATATTCTTTAAAAAATCCACGCCTAATTGTAGGCCTTGAAAATGGCATTTAAAAAATCCACGCCTAATTGTAGGCCTTGAAAATGGCTTTTAAAAAATCCACGCCTAATTGTAGGCCTTGAAAATGACATTTAAAAAATCCACGCCTAATTGTAGGCCTTGAAAATGAAAAAATCCACGTGTAGGCCTTGAAAATTAAAAAATCCACGCCTAATTGTAGGCAATGAAATTTTTTTTAATGCACGCCTAATTGTAGGCAATGAAATTTTTTTTAATCCACGCCTAATTGTAGGCAATGAAAAAATATTTTTTTTACAAAAATCCACGCCTAATTGTAGGCCTTGAAAATGACATTTAAAAAATCACACACGTGAACAGACAGGCCTTGAAAATGACATTTAAAAAATCCACGCCTAATTGTAGGCCTTGAAAATGACATTTAAAAAATCCACGTCTAATTGTAGGCCTTGAAAATGACATTTAAAAAATCCACGCCTAATTGTAGGCCTTGAAAATGACATTTAAAAAATCTACTCCTAATTTTAGGCCTTGAAAATGACATTTAAAAAATCCACGCCTAATTGTAGGCCTGGAAAATGACATTTAAAAAATCCACGCCTAATTGTAGGCCTTGAAAATGACATTTAAAAAATCCACGCTTAATTGTAGGCCTTGAAAATGACATTTAAAAAATCCACGCCTAATTGTAGGCCTTGAAAATGACATTTAAAAAATTTACGCCTAATTTTAGGCCTTGAAAATGACATTTAAAAAATTTACGCCTAATTTTAGGCCTTGAAAATGACATTTAAAAAATCCACGCCTAATTGTAGGCCTTGAAAATGACATTTAAAAAATCCACGCCTAATTGTAGGCCTTGAAAATGACATTTAAAAAATCCACGCCTAATTGTAGGCCTTGAAAATGACATTTAAAAAATCCACGCCTAATTGTAGGCCTTGAAAATGACATTTAAAAAATCCACGCCTAATTATAGGCCTTGAAAATGACTTTTAAAAACCCCACGCATATTTAGAGGCCTTGAAAATTCCTTTTAAAAAATCCACGTCTAATTGTAGGCAATGAAAACGGCATTTTAAAAAATCCACGCCTAATTGTAGGCCATGAAAACGGCATTTTAAAAAATCCACGCCTAATTGTAGGCCATGAAAATGACATTTAAAAAATCCACGCCTAATTGTTGGCCTTGAAAAAACATGTTTAAAAAATCCACGCTTAATTGTAGGCCTTGAAAATTACATTTAAAAAATCCACGCCTAATTGTAGGCCTTGAAAAAACATGTTAAAAATACCACGCCTAATTGTAGGCCTTGAAAATGACATTTACAAAATCCACGCCTAATTGTAGGCCTTGAAAATGACATTTAAAAAATCCACGCCTAATTGTAGGCCTTGAAAAAACATGTTTAAAAATCCACGCCTAATTGTAGACCTTGAAAAGATATTATTAAAAAATCCACGCCTAATTGTAGGCCTTGAAAAAACATCCACGCCTAATTGTAGGCCTTAAAAAAAGATAAAAAATATCCAGGTCTAATTGTAGGCCTTGAAAAAACATGTTTCAAAAATCCACGCCTAATTGTAGGCTTTGAAAAAACATGTTTGAAAAATCACCGCCTAAATGTAGACCTTGAAAAAACATGTTTAAAAAATTCACGCCTAATTGTAGGCCTTGAAAAAACATATCTCAAAAATCAACGCCTAATTGTAGGCCTTAAAAAAATATGTTTAAAAATCCACGCCTAATTGTAGGACTTAAAAAACATGTTTAAAAATCCATGCCTAATTGTAGGCCTTGAAAAAAAACATGTTTAAAAATTTCACGCCTAACTGTAGGCCTTAAAAATAAAAATTTTTTAATTCATGTCTAATGTAGGTATTTAGGCCTTTTGAGCATTTCTTCTAAGTTATTGTGTAATTTTAGTATTTTTTTCTTTTTAAATTTTTATTATGGACCCTCTAAATTAATGGAAATCCCACCAAAGTGTGTTAGCCTTCTCTGTTCCTATTACCCGAAATATTACCATAAGTATCCTCTGTAACACAGAGAGGACGCCTAAAAGCCTACTTTCTCCCTTATTATCTATGTTAAAACCCTAAGCTGATCATCATATTTTGCATAATCCCTAAAAGTATGCCAAGTTATTGCTATTGAAAATTACTTTTTTCCGACAAAAAAAAGAAACAAACCGACATTTTGCCATGTTTACTTGATTCCGATGATGGGCCTGTCTATGATGGTATTTCGGTATTCGTTTTGTTGCTATTGTTGTTGTCAATTACCATCAAATTAATACCACTTGAGATGGCGGGGATGGAAACAAAACATTTCCTATTTTACGCAAACGAAAAAAAAAACGAAGTCAAAAAGGAAGCCATGAAACAAAATGGAAGTGAAGAAGTAAAGTTCCGAAAAAAAACTGCAAGAAATTACAAGATAAACAATGAGGCTGGAAGACAACAAAAGAAAAGTGCTAACAAAAGTTATAGGAGAATAAAAAAGGCTAGGCATTGTTACCTTCCGCCATTTTCCCCCTTCCCTTTCGCATTATATTTTGTCGTTCGGGACCTAATCCGGCAATGATTTAAGCTTTTCATAATTTGTAGTGAAGTTAAAAAAGTAACAATAATTTGTCAAGCCCTCTACGCCCCGTACACAACATCGTCTACTCAACATTTACGCAGTTTCTTTTGTTAGGCCTACTCCTCTTCAGGATGGGCCATAAAAAAAGAAAATTCATATGCAATCATAACCTGTCATTATTATATATTATTGCATGTTGGCAGTCGTCCCTCCCCTTCCAAAGCCCCCTTTTTGTAAAGCTAGAGAAAAAAACTTCAACGAAAGGTATGAAAATTGAACAGCTGTGCCGCGTGCCACTGCCTGAGCACCAATGATATGTAAATCCGTACAAATTTGTTTTCTCTTTGTTGTTGTTGTTGTTCTTTTCGTCTTCTTCTTCTTTTGTCAGCAGAATGTCAGATTGTCACATCATATGGTGGCATTTCAAGCACGGCATCTTACCATTTGAAAAAAACGAAATAACCTCAAAAAGCTAAATATATTGTAGCATACTTATGGGCTGACAAAGCCTTCATCGTTATTATGCGTTTTTTCTACCTTCCTCGTCTTCTTATTTTGCTGTGACTTAAAAGATATTCAGCCCTCAAGTAGGGCAAATCAAACGAAGAAGCAGCAAAAAAAGATTTAAGTGACAAAAGATTTGCTGTCATTCATGTGTCACCTGACACACCAATCGATCAAAATATTTTCTCTTTATCCACAAAAGGTGAATGACAATAAATGGAAATTATTTTCTTTTTTTCTGTCTAATACGAACATTTATTTGAGTGTCAGGATGTCAAAGGCAGACCGTCAGGTGGGAACAGATTTTTGCGTAACATTTCATTTGAGTTCTGAGCAATAGAGAAGTTTTTAATTAAAATTGAAAATTGACTTCTAAAATACCATGCCTAAATGTAGGCCTTGGAAAATGTCTTCTAAAATACCTCGCTTAGATGTAGGCCTTCAAAATGCCTTTTAAAATACCGCGCTTATATGTAGGCCTTGAAAAATTACTTCTAAAATACCACGCCTAAATGTAGGCCTTGAAAAATGACTTCTAAAATTCGAGCCTAAAAGTAGGCCTTGAAAAATGACTTCTAAAATACCACGCCTAAATGTAGGCCTTGAAAAATGTCTATTCAAATACCACGCCTAAATGTGGGCCTTGAAAAATGACTTAAGAAACCACGCCTAAATGTAGGCCTTTGAGGAATGACTTCTAAAAGATCATGACTAAATGTAGGCCTTGAAAAATGACTCCTAAAATACCACGCCTAAATGTAGGCGTTGAAAAATGACTTCTAAAATACCACGCCTAAATGTAGGCCTTGAAAAATGACTTAAGAAACCACGCCTATATGTAGGCCTTTGAGAAATGACTTCTAAAATAGCATGCCTAAATGTAGGCCTTAAAAAATTAATTCTGAAATACCAAGACTAAATGTAGGCCTTGAAAATGACTTCTAAAATACCATGCCTAAATGTAGGGCTTGAAAAATGAATTCTGAAATACCAAGACTAAATGTAGGCCTTGAAAAATTACTTATAAAATACCACGCCTGAAGGTAGGCATTGAAAAATGATTTTTAAGGAACCACGCCTGAAGGTAGGCATTGAAAAATGACTTTTAAGGAACCACGCCTGAAGGTAGGCATTGAAAATGACTTTTAAGGAACCACGCCTGAAGGAAGGCATTGATAAATGACTTTTAAGGAACCACGCCTGAAGGTAGGCATTGAAAAATGATTTTTAAGGAAACACGCCTGACGGTAGGCATTGAAAAATGACTTTTAAGGAACCACGCCTGAAGGTAGGCATTAAAAATGACTTTTAAGGAACCACGCCTGAAGGTAGGCATTGAAAAATGATTTTTAAGGAACCACGCCTAAATATAGGCCTTGAAAAATGACTTTAAAAACCACGCCTAAATATAGGCATTGAAAAATGACTTTTAAAAAACCACGCCTAAATATAGGCCTTGAAAAATTGCTTAAAAAACCCACGCCTAAATGTAGGCCTTAAAAGAATTTTTAAAAATTCCACGCCTGCATATAGGCCATGAAAAATAATTTCCAGAATGTAGGCCTTGAAAAAAATTATGAAAAAAAATATTTTATAAAATCCACTCCTCTTTGTAGGCTTTGAAATAAATCTAAAATTGAATTTGCCGAAAACCTCCTCCTCCTTTTACCATAAAAATCATATTCAGTCTTTAAACCCAATCCAATTTATTTTGGCGACCTAATTTTCCTTCGCCACATTATATTCTGGTCATTTTCGTTCGCCTTTCTCGATTTTTTTTTTTTTTCCTTCGCTTATCATTTAGGGTTTTTTTCTATTTAACAGCATAAATGCCACAAAAACGAAAGACATTGTGTCCTGATAACGATTATGACAAACTGCCCTAAATAATGGTCATGATTCTAGTAGCAAGGCAATCATTTTAGTTGGTGGTGGTGGTATGGTCGTTAAAGCTACTTTGGTTTCACTGCTGATAGCTTAACCAAAAATGGAGGAGAAGATGAGAAGAATAAGAAAAAAGAGGAAAAGTGTCGCTTAAAATATATTTTCGGAATTTTTTTCCCATTTTTTGGTTACAGCATGGACTTTCTTCTTTAGGTGGCTGTTAGCAAAGCATATTATCTTTATAGGGGGTTGTATATATAGATATATATGTGTATGTGTAACAACTAACTAGTACTACCACCACCATCACTTTTACACTATAAAGATAAAGCTTACCAGGCATGTTTTTAGCGTGTTAAATTAAATTTTATTACACACTAAACTGCACTGATAAGCATGTCCGAAGCGTAGCCAGAAAATAAAGAATGATGGAGGAAGAGTAAGGAGGGTTAGAGGAGAACATAAAACGTTGGCCAATGCTGTAAATAAATCTAATAGAATATTTTTTTCCTTTGGCCCGAAATAGTCAAATCAAATTTAACCATTTAGATATGGTGAAATGGTTATACCACTTTTCCTTTATTTTCTCAGGGAAAATGCAAAAAAAAGATTTCGTAGTAATATGATGAGATTTTTGTGGAAGGTGGTGTGGAATGGTATGAATGGATGTTGGAAAGTTGATTTATGAGCTAAAAGATTATTCGCCAAACTGCTTGCCTTGATATTCAAATTTCGTGTGAACGGGAAAGGGAGAAATGAAAATGATTACATGGATGAAAGGAGTGAAAGTTAATTACCATAGTAAAGGATATAAGCGATTTTAAATTTTGAAAAATATTTTTTCAAAAATTATGCCTAAATGTAAATATAGGCATGGAAAAATAACTTTTAAAAAATCCACGCCTAAATGTAGGCATGGAAAAATAACTTTTAAAAAATCCACGCCTAAATGTAGGCATGGAAAAATAACTTTTAAAAAATCCACGCCTAAATGTAGGCATGGAAAAATAACTTTTAAAAAATCCACGCCTAAATGTAGGCATGGAAAAATAACTTTTAAAAAATCCACGCCTAAATGTAGGCATGGAAAAATAACTTTTAAAAAATCCACGCCTAAATGTAGGCATGGAAAAATAACTTTTAAAAAATCCACGCCTAAATGTAGGCATGGAAAAATAACTTTTAAAAAATCCACGCCTAAATGTAGGCATGGAAAAATAACTTTTAAAAAATCCACGCCTAAATGTAGGCATGGAAAAATAACTTTTAAAAAATCCACGCCTAAATGTAGGCTTGGAAAAATAACTTTTAAAAAATCCACGCCTAAATGTAGGCATGGAAAAATAACTTTTAAAAAATCCACGCCTAAATGTAGGCATGGAAAAATAACTTTTAAAAAATCCACGCCTAAATTACTTTTAACTTTTAAAAAATCCACGCCTAAATGTAGGCATGGAAAAATAACTTTTAAAAAATCCACGCCTAAATGTAGGCATGGAAAAATAACTTTTAAAAAATCCACGCCTAAATGTAGGCATGGAAAAATAACTTTTAAAAAATCCACGCCTAAATGTAGGCATGGAAAAATAACTTTTAAAAAATCCACGCCTAAATGTAGGCATGGAAAAATAACTTTTAAAAAATCCACGCCTAAATGTAGGCATGGAAAAATAACTTTTAAAAAATCCACGCCTAAATGTAGGCATGGAAAAATAACTTTTAAAAAATCCACGCCTAAATGTAGGCATGGAAAAATAACTTTTAAAAAATCCACGCCTAAATGTAGGCATGGAAAAATAACTTTCCACGCCTAAATGTAAAAAAATAACTTTTAAAAAATAAAAGCCTATTGTTATACATAAAAAATAACTTTTAAAAAATCCACGCCTATTGGTATACCTAAAAAATAACTTTTAAAAAATCCACGCCTAAATGTAGGCATGGAAAAATAACTTTTAAAAAATCCACGCCTAAATGTAGGCATGGAAAAATAACTTTTAAAAAATCCACGCCTAAATGTAGGCATGGAAAAATAACTTTTAAAAAATCCACGCCTAAATGTAGGCATGGAAAAATAACTTTTAAAAAATCCACGCCTAAATGTAGGCATGGAAAAATAACTTTTAAAAAATCCACGCATAAATGTAGGCATGGAAAAATAACTTTTAAAAAATCCACGCCTACATGTAGGCATGGAAAAATAACATTTAAAAAATCCACGCCCAAATGTAGGCATGGAAAAATAACTTTTAAAAAATCCACGCCTAAATGTAGGCATGGAAAAATAACTTTTAAAAAATCCACGCCTAAATGTAGGCATGGAAAAATAACTTTTAAAAAATCCACGCCTAAATGTAGGCATGGAAAAATAACTTTTAAAAAATCCACGCCTAAATGTAGGCATGGAA
>NW_026878890.1:0-24948 GCF_032173495.1 Musca vetustissima | reverse complement strand
GCTGGTCGAGATATGACTAGCTGAGTCGCCTTAAAGGTGGGTCTAGGACCAATATTTCGCGGCGTTACAAACTCTGGGGGCTGCCCAAAGCTATAATACCCTGATAACATAGTTGTGTAGGGTATAAAAACCCAACTTATTTTTATACCCATCAGGGTATTATGTCTTTGTGCATATGTTTGTAACATGCAAAAGGAAACGAGATATACACATGGTTCCTTTTGAGAATATGCATAGAATCTTTTTCTGAGTCGATTAATGCATGTCCATCTGCATTTATGATCCGAATTGGATGAAATTTTGCACAGCTCATTTATTTGGCCCAAGGACGAACCCTATTGAAATTGAGAATAATCGGTTCAGTATTAGATTTAGCTCCCATATAAATTTTCGTCCGATTTAAGGAAAATAGTGCACCAAAGTCCCTTTATATCCTTCGACTTACACGAAATTTGGCATAGCGTAATGAATAGGATCTAGAATGATGTATGTTAAGTTTCGTGAAAATTGGTTCTGTTGTTGATATAGCTCCCATATATACTTTCGTCGGATTTAAGGTAAATGGTGCACTAAAGCCCCTACATATCTTTCGATTTGCACAGAATTTGGCACAGCGTACTGAATAGAGTATAGAATGATATGTGGCAAGTTTCGTCAAAATAGGTTCAGATTTAGATATAGCTCCCATATATATTTTCGTCTGATTTAAGGTAAATGGGGCACCAAAGTCCCTATATATCATTCGATTTGCACGAAATTTGGTATAGAGTAGTGAATTAGGACCAGAATGATGTGTGCCAAGTTTCGAGAGATTCGGTTCAGATTTAGATATAGCTCCCATATATACTTTCGTTCGATTTAAGGTAAATGGTGCACCAATGTCCCTATATATATTTCAATTTGCATGAAATTTTGCGTAGAGTACTAAATTAGGTCCAGAATGACGATTTCGTGAAAATCGGCCTACATTTAGATATAGCCCCCATATATAGGTTTGTCCGATTTTAAGTAAATGGTGCACCAAAGTCCCTATATATTCTTCGATTTGCATGAAATTTGGCACGGTGTACTGAATTGAGTCTAGAATGATTTGTGCTAAGTTTCGATAAAATCGGTTCAGATTTATATATATTTTCGTCCGATTTAAGGTAAATGGGGCACCAAAGAGCCTATATATCTTTTGATTTGCACGAAATTTGTCACAGCGTACTGAATTAAGCCTAAAATAATGTGTGCTAAGTTTCGTGAAAATCGGAATGATGTATTCTAAGTTTCGTAAAAATCGTTTCAGATTTAGATATAGCCCTATATATATTTCGTCCGAAATTTGCCATAGCGTATGGAATTGAGTCTAGACTGATGTGTGCTAAGTTTCGTAGAGATCCGTTCAGATTTAGATATAGCTCCCATATATATGTTGGTCCGATTTTGAATAAATGGTCCAATTTACACGAAATTTTGCACAATGTATCAAATTGAGACTTGAATGACGTTACTGGGTTTTGTTGAAATTGGTGCAGATGCAGCCATAACTTCTATATGTATTTCGAACGCAACCATAAATTGGTTGCCGAAAAACATGAGTATATTCCCTAGAGGTAGCATTAACATAGAATTGTAAGGATACATATGTTCAAGTGGTTCAGCAGTTAATGAGTTTATACCCAATTTTTAGTAAATACTCGAAATAGGGGTACCTTTGTATGGGGGCTACCAGTAAACGTGGACCTACATACATAACATTTTGCATGGACATTTGGTACCCAAAAAGAACACTATGTGTCAAATTACAGCCAATTTGGTTGTAAAATGTGCCTAATAGACAAAAAAATACCTTAAATCCGGAGATACGGTTATATAGAGGCTATATCAAAACTTGGACCCAGGGACCATGTTGGATTTCTATATTTGCTTTGACATTAGAAAAATGTGTGCAAAATTTTGGCCGCCTATGTCAAGTGGTTCGGCAGTTAATGAGTTTATACCCAATTTTTGGGTAAAAACTCGGGTATCTACACACGTCTTTAAAGTATCGTAAAACTATCCATTGTAAATCGATTTGATAACAGAAACCCGGAAATAGGGTGTATAATGTTGTATTACCGATTCAATATAGTAAATACCCAAATAAATACCCGCAAATGGGTATTTACCCACCCCTTGGGGTGGGTATTTACCCGGTAAATACCATCTCTAACAATATACCCAAAGTGGTAAAGGCTATTATACAGTCGGCCCAGTCCGACTTTACTACTTTCCTTACTGGTTTATAATTAATTATATATATTTGTTGTTCTATAAATTTGAATATATATATTTTTTAAAATAAAAAGTATAAATAAAAAAAAAATATTTAAATTCTTTATTTTAGTTATTTTTTGATTATATTTGTAAAAAATTCTTAAAATTTATTTTTTAAAAATTTAAAGAAAAATAATTTTAAAGTATTTCTGTATTTTTATATAAAATATCCAAAATATAGATATATCGACGAAAAATTTTTAACATTTCCCCTTTTCTAAATTATCCATGTAGTTAAGATTCTAGAAACTATATTAGTTAGTCCATTCTATAGACCATATAAAACTTTGTGGTAAAATTTATATACAAAAATCGTAAATATATATTTCTCTTGTTCTACTTTTTTCTTCTACCAACGCGTTAAACATATATATCGCTCTATTTTTATTCTTCTGTAGTTTTTACAGGTTAATATTTTTTATTGTTGTAATTTACATGTTGAAAAAATCATGTCATTTCATTCAATATCATCTTAGTTGACTAAATATTTTTTTAGAGAAAAAAACTGAATATTTTTAGATTAGATAGCTTAGAATAGAATATTTGACTTGATGCAAAATATTTTTTTTAAAAAAATTATAGAAATTAAGATCATTTATTTTCGAAATTTGTCAATGAAAGGTTTGACCTAGGTTTAAAAGAATTGAGATATTTTTTCATAATTTTTAGCTTTCTTTCGATAAAAATAATTTTAAAAAAATGATTTCTTTTCAAAAATCTTTGTCAAAAATACAAAAGATTTTGAATTTAGGTTTGGAGTATGAATCGGGAACTGATGTTATTAATATTTGTCTCTTAACTCTAAACCTTAAACTATAAATATAGGACTGGATATATATTACACCTACATCGACTAAAAAACATGCGCAACAAATACTCCAATGCATTCTAATGCAGTGATTAGCTAACGCACAATGTGCGGCAATCTTTTAATATATAATTTACCAACTCACCCTTGATCTACAATTTTTCTTTCAATTTCATAATTAGAATTATTTTTTATAATAAAATTCTCTAACTATTTTCTTATTAACCCTTTGAGCTCCAAATTTTTTCCACAATGTGGGATTTTAGACTCTTATCTTAAAACACTCCAACGATCAAATCTTCTGTAACATAAAATTCTGTTCAAAATATTTTGAACATGCTGACGACTGGCAAGAAGATCTGACAAATTCAGTTTCTCTTCAAAGCATTTTGAACATGCTGACCACTCACAAAGGGATGACAAATACAAGATTTATTTTTTTTTAAATAGATTGATCCCTTGTGGTGTTTTCTTAAATCTACTCATACATTCTTATATAAATCTAAAGTAATGTGATCAGGATTATTCTAACATACATACTAACAAGTAATATCAAATATAAAATCTTAACGTATAAACTGAAATTAAGAAAAACTAAACTCTACTTGACGGCACCCAAGAATCTTCGCAGCCAATTTTTTTATAGAGCCTCGATCAGAATTTCCTCCACCTTCGTCTACAGGTTTCATTATCCAACCATCGTTTTTCTTAGGAAATTTCTCTCTCCACTCTTCGATGGCCGGAGGTTTCTTCCCGCGACAATGCACACCTTCGACTGGCTTGAGGCTTTCTTCTTCCGTTTTTCTAAATTTGGAGAAGTGATTAAATACAACACAATGTAAATTACCTTCGGGGATTAGTGAACTGTATTCCTGTTTAAACCCAAGCGTCACTTCTTGCTTGGCATCCACATCCAGGAGAACAACATCACAATTTTCTTCTACGTTGCTTTCTTCATCTTCAGGGTAATCGACTTCTTTTTCCTGTTTCCTAAGATCCGTTCCGCTATCTTCCTTTTTGTTAAGCTGGCCCACAAATTCTGCCTCGGTAAACTACTGGGTTTCTTCTTGCTTCTGCTTTTCGTAGTCATCTATTTCTAACTCATGTTTTTTTCTCCAGTGGACTATCTCCATCAATGCCTTTTGTAACTAAATTCCCTCCGCAGTGAGGGCTTGCCGGGGGCACCAAAATGTCGTTTGAAGATTCCAGCTTATTATGCAGCACCTCCTTTACATCAGAGTATATATCTGCCATACGGTTCAATTCGGAGAACATATCTTCAGAAAATTCCACATTTTAAAATTTTATAATGAACTTTCTGATCTCCATATATGAAGCCTTCAGATATTCCATCTCCGTTAGGGCTTTCTTTATTGACATTGTAGTCATTTCATTTTTTATGTCATCGCATCGGCTAATCACATAATCAGCTTCATTGTATATTTCCTCTAATGCGAAATCATAAATTCTCATGTTCTTGGCGTAGATCGGACAATAGAACTCCAAATAATTCCGCTTGATTCCATCCACTTCCATTACAATGGTTTCACACTTTTGGGTCACCTGCTCTAGAGTTGCAGTTATATTTTCATTCTTGATTTCGGATTCAAGTTGCTTCAGTTCAGCCAACTTGTCTTTAATAATCTTAGCCCATTCCTTTAGTATACCTTTTGGCCGGAAGGGTATTCATTCCTTTAAATATGCACATGTGGCGTTTAACTCCTGTGCTTCTCGATTAAACCGCCTGTACATCGTTCTCGTTCTCTACTTCTCATCAAGTCTTTTTTCCCAAGACTCTATGGAAAAATCTAACTCCATTTTATTTTTTTAATAAAAACTGTTCACTTCGCAGAACAGAAAATCACAATACTTGAGCTCCTCATTTCAAAGCAAATCGCTGATTCAACTGAGTCTCTTACCTCGAAGGAGTCTCTTATCATCTGTATAATAAATTAAGACACGACACGGTGACCCCGATCGTTCTAGTTCAGTGTTTGTGAGGCACTAATTTTATTTTAAAAATATTTATCCTTAGGTTCTACTTAAACAACTCTTGCTTAGCCTAATCTCAAACACAAAATACTTATCAATAAACTATTTGTTCTAATAATAGAATTTGATCTGTGGAGAGTTTTCCCATCGTGTGCGTCATAAAATCCCAACGTCTTGCATGTGGAATTTTAGACTCTTATCCTAAAACACTCCAACGATCAAATCTTCTGTAACATAAAATTCTGTTCAAAGTATTTTGAACAAATAAGATCCAATATCAAGAAAACCAAATGCAAAATCGACAGAAAAATAATTTTAAATTATTTTCTATATTCATTTTTACTAGAATCAAAAATAATGCTGATGGCAGAATTCGTACAATTTGAAGGATTAAATAAATTGCTATGAATAATTTTTCTATAAAAAAAATCCATATTTGTGTATGGGTCTCTATGTGTATCAAGTCAAACATTTAGGTTTTTTCAATCATCAATAAAAACAAAGCTTTTAGATTAGATAGTACATTTTTTTCACACCCATTTCATTGTATAGAAAAAATATATAGTATAAAATTATTTTTCAAAATATATATAATAAGTAGTTTAATTCAAATTTCTTTACCATCAAAAATTTCTTTTAATTTATTTTTTTATGTAAAATTTCATCGATTTTTGTTGAAATCATCGGACCACAATTTATCATCAACATCATGATCATCTGCATATCATCCACCAAAAAACACAACAATATTCTGAAATTGAAAAAATATAAAAAAAAATATTTAAAACCCACTCACACATACCCACAACGAAATAGACGTCGCCTAGAACCATTGTTCGAGGAGGAAACGGAAAGTGATGAAGAGAAAACGCAACAGGAAAGTGAAGAATTGAAAAAGGTGGGTCACCATTACAAAAATTGCATGTCAACAACAAGCCACAAATAACAACAACAAAAATTAAAAAAAAACTGCAACAAAAGCAAGAAATTTTCTAGAAACTTTTTTTGAAATTTATTTTAATTATTTTGGGATTTTTTTAAATCAAGGCATTCATCATGCTAATCATAAAAAATATTATTTTGTTTTCAAAGTACAGAGAGGGTAATTGGGAACATTTTTTCTCTTCAATCTTATTTGCACTCATCACAATTAATTTTTTTATACTTCTTCTCATAATATATTTTTCTCTTTTTGTTCTTTTTCATTATTTTTATTCTTTCATGCCAAAATGTCATTCAACCATTTCATCATCGCCATGTCATCCACAACAATAAAACGAACACCATTTTTGAAAAATAATATTATTTTTTGAAAATAACATTTTTTTCTCATACGCTGCCATCTATGTGTTTGTAATTGTACCATTTTGTTTAATTGTGTGCGTGTAACCTTTTTCTTACTTTGCTTGTTCTATGTGTTATTGTATGTCGTTCCGTTCATTTGTCTCTCATCCATTCGTGTTTCACTCACCCAACCATAAATCAATAGAAAGTTGTAGTTAAATTAGTGAAACTCTAGCAAAACGTTCAATACTGCAAAGTTGTACACATTAAAGGCAACTGATGCAGCGCCATCTATGTTTGGCACTATGAATTACAAACAAACCATAAAATTCAAATACACCCACAAAAAAACTATACCCGGACAGAAGCAGTGTTGCCAATTGGGATTGGTTTTTACATACAAACATAATATTCAATCAACCAAAACAAATTTATCTCAAGGCCCTGGATCCTCAGGATCGGAGAATCCACTTACCAATCTTCCAGACACTTGGTCCTGTACTCAGAGCTCATAAGGAAAAAATATAGAATCCAGGGATCCCAACTATGCAAACACTTATCAAATAAATGTTCATTACCTCAAAAATATGTAAATAGGAATCATCAGACCTCAGGATCCGAAAATCCACCTAACTACCTATGGGACCAATTTTCTTCCCAAAATTAATTGTCTTCACTTAACAAGGAATATTCCGCATCAAATAGAATTATTTTTTGGGTCTTGCAAAGGTTTGTCACAAAGCCACAGCCCTGTCCCCCTGACACCTTAAAAAATATATCAACAGGAATCATCAGATCTCAGGTTCTTAAAATCCACCCAGCCATCCTAGGAACCAAACTTTTCCCAAAAATAAGTCATCTTCTGCTACCCAAGAATATTCCACGTTAAACTCAACCCTTTTCCGGGCCCTGCAAAGCTTTACTTCCACGCAACAGCACTTCTCCCTGACTCCTCAGAAATATTTCATCAGGAATCATCAGACCTGAGGTTCTTAAAATGCACCATGCCATCCATGGGACCAAATTTTCCCCCCCAAAAATAAGTTATCTTCAGTTACCCAGGAATATTCTACATTATATGCAACCCTTTTCCGGGCCCTGCAAAACTTTACTTCTACGCAACAGCACGTCTCCCTTACTCCTCAGAAATATTTCAACAGGAATCATCAGACCTCAGTTTCCTCCAATCCAAAATTATTATTTTAAATTATTTTCAGTTATCCAGGAATATTCCACGTTAAATAAAACTCTTTTTCCGGGCTCTGTAAAGCTTTAATTCCATGCCAGAGCACTTATCCCTGACTCTTCATAAATATTTCAACAGGAATCATTAGACCTCAAGTTCTTAAAATCCACCCAGACATTCATGGGACCAATTTTCTCCCACAAATAAATTCTTTTCAGTTACCCAGGAGTATTTCAGGTTAAATTTAACTTTTTTCCGGGTCCTGTAAAGGCTTGTTACCAAGCCAAAGCCCTTCTCCCTGAAGCCTCAAAAAATATGTACAACGGAATCATCAAACATCACGATCTTATAATTCACCCATCAAACCATGGGACCAAATTTTTCCGTCAGAAATATTATTTTCAGTTACCCAAGAATAATCCGCGTCAAATGGAACCTTTTTTCCCGATCCTATAATGGGTTATTTTCAAAACATATAACTTCTCCCTGAAGACGCAGAAGAACGTTAAGAGGAATCATCAGGCCGCAGGAGCTGAAAATCCATCTAACTACCTATGGTACCAATTTTTCTCTCAAAAATGATTGTCTTTAGTTAACAAGGAATATTCCTCGTCAAATGTAAAAAATTTTCCGATCCAGCAAACGTTTTTTTCTCGAAACAGCTCTTCACCCTGACTCCTCAAAAAATTTAAACAGGAAGTATTAGACCTCCGTATCAAAAAATCCACCCATCCCACCATAAGACCAATTTTTCCCCTCGAAAAAAATAATCTTCCACGTTCAATGGAACTATTTTCCGGGCCCTGTAAAGGTTTGTTTTCAAGCCAGAGCCCGTTCATCAAACACCTCAAAAATTGTTTATACAGGAATCATCAGGTTTCAGAAGCAGAGAATCCATTTAACTTTCTATGGGACCAATTTTTCTCCCAAAAAAATATTTACTTCAGTTACCTAAGAATATTACATGTTAAATGTAACCATTTTCCGGATCCTACAAAGCTTTGATTGCAAGCCACAGCATTTCTCCCCAAGGCCTGAAAAATATTTCGAAAGGAACCATTACGCCTCAGGATATGAAATTGCACGCAGCCATACATGGAACCAATTGTTCCCCAATTTTTTCGGTTACCAAGGAATAATCCTCGTTATATATAACCCGGTCTTGGATCCCACAATAGTCTCTTTCCAAGTCACAGTATTTTTCCTGATGCCGCAAAAATTTTTATAAACAGGAATCATCAGACCTCACGATCCGAAAATCCATCCAACTACCTACGGGATCAAGTTTTTCCCCAAAAAGTATTTTCTTCAGTTACCCAGGAATACTCCACGTTAAATGGTATCGTTTTTTGTGTTTGATTTCAAGCCACAGCCCATCATTCTAACACCGGGGTAATCAGAACTTCATTGCTTCACTAAATAACAAATTCCAATAAACCCAATAAACGGCAACACTGCTCCCCAAAAAGTAAAGAAAAACAAACAAACCACACCACGCTTCTGCAACCCAGGTCCTCAACAGCTCGCCTGGGACCGACTACCCACCCGCCTAATCGTTTCTATACAAAGTCGCTTGCTTTAAACCAGAATTGATTAGTTGAATTCTATTTCAAAAAAATTGGTAGGGGGAAACAACGACAAATGGCCACTATTTAGAGGATTCGGAAGCTGGAAGTTCCAGCGAGGAGGAGGAAGCGGAGGACGAGGGGGAGGAGGAGGAGATGGAGGATCATGTGAATACAGCGGATTACGAGGAGGAGGACGAGGATTTGACCTCAACGGAGGAACGGCTACAGCCACAGCTGCAAACCACAATTTTGGGTCCTCGACCCTTGACTACAACACCAGTTGGTCAAGTAAACGTTTTACCTCCAGCAGTACTGAAGGCCTCATCTTGCGAGTACCTCTTGGATCGGCCTATGATCAGCAACGAGGCTACAACAATAATGGCTACGACGATGGCTACAACAGCCGGCAGCGTTACAGCAGCAGTCGAAGTCGCAACCTGCTCGACGAAGATGATGACGACGTCGACGACTACAGTAACGATGATGACAGCAACAACAACAGCCACCGCAGCCATGACAACGCCGGCAATGGAGACCTCTACTACGATGGCCTCAACAACACGGACAACACCGAATCGGGTAGCCTCGTCGGCATCTACAACAATCAGCAGCGCGAACGTCACTACCGCGAGCGAGAAAGACGTCAAAACAACAATGCCGGCGGAGCCGAAGAACGAAGTGAAAATTGTGCCACGACCAGCGAAATTTATACCACCTCCACCGCCGCCACGTCGTCTCTTATTGACTCAAACAAATCTCAAGACAAGTGGAGCGGATACAAAAACAGCGGCAGCAAAAGTGGTGAGTTTTTTTTAAGTCTATAGAAGAACCTTAAAAAATATTTTTAAGGTCCTTCCTTTAATATCCATTTGGAAGGTCCTTCAAAAAATATTTTTAAAATGTCAGGCCTGTGGATTCTTTTTAAAAATATTCTTAAAAGTCCAATAAAAAATATTTTTAAAATTCCTGTCCTATCTGAGGTAGACTAAAAATCTTTCAAAAATGTTCCGTAAATTTTATTCTCACTAATATTTCTCTCTCTCCTCTTTCCTCACTCATTTTTCTTATCCTTAGCCCCAACCTCAACGAAAATCTGGCGGTTTTGCTGACACTGGCTCTTCCGTGGGTGCCAAAGAAGGCGCGGCTTACGACGCCAGCCCTGCTATACCCACGGCAAATATAGTCGGACCGCAACACACGAAGATCACGACAACGACAACCACCACGAACACGACGACGATGAAGATGACGACAGCGACACCGAAAACTACCAACGTAGAGGATGTTATCAGAAATTATTCCGCAAAACCCACAAACAGGAGCATGTGCGACTCAATGAAACCCCCAACCGGGCAACCACAGCCACAACAGCCTCCGGAACCGCAACAACGACTATCATCAACAATAATCGAGACCTCATTGCTCAGTCTAATGGACAACAGCAGCAGCTGCAAAACCAATCGAACGCACTGCACATCATCAACAACAGCTTCGAAGATGAAGGGGAAATGTCCCATGAAACCCGAACGCAAACAGGTGGCAACGACACAAACCCCGACGTCGCGAGATTTGGATCAGCAACTGCAAATGGAGATGCAGCGACGACCGCAGGACGAACCCGAAAACGATTCCACATCGACTTGTGCACAGCCCGTAGTAGTTGGCTCGGCCTTAAGTCCTCGCCTCGAGATGCGTTTGGCCCTCAATCAGGATATAATGGGCGACGAAGATTTGATAAGTTACGATCCTGGGCCAGATCTAACAACTATTCTGGTGTAAGTAGATGCAATGGGAGTGTTTAGGATTTGCTCTAAATTTCTATTTCGTCTCCAGGCACGACCTCTCAACATTTCATCGTCTGACGGGCAGAGATTTATTGAATCGCTCGGCCATGAATCGGGTTCAACCAAAAGAGGCTGTCATATCGTACTCTCAACAGCGAAACTCGAAGATGGATACGCCCACAGTGAATCGCAGGCCACGACCTCATCTCAACAGCAGCACCAACAACGGTCATGCGGCCACCAACACCACCACCTGCACCGGCATAACGGCGCCCAGTCCGACAACGACAGCGGCCGTCTCGTCAATGCCCTTCGCTGGTTCGGTACGTGTCGGCGACGTTCAACAACACCTGCAGCCAAATCGAAATACATGGAGCAGTTTTGCATTTGCGGATCGAAATCGAGACGCGAACGCCAGCGACGCAAACAGCAAAGACGACAGCAAGCTAAGCGATCTCGAAATCTTAGCGAGACGAGAGAAGATATATTGCATGTCTCAATTGAGGAGTGGCTCACGAGTCAAGACGATGACGACGACGATGATGACATCAACGAAAATCAAGGCCTCCACAACAACAACAGCGACCGTCAGCAATTCATTGAACAATCCTCTGATGAGGACGACGAGTACTACTTCGATGGCCGGTGTGAGTGAAGAGGCGGGTAGTAGCTCGAAAAAGAGCCAGAGTCGACAGCGTAAAATAAGTCGTGATGAGACCGCTCTAATGGAAACGGGCAAGGCAAATAAATTGTGAGTGAAAAAAAATTGAGAAGAGTCACAAAAATAAAGGCTAATTTGAAAAAAATATCTCTTGCAGAATAAATTTTATTAAACGTCGCAATTCTGAAATACCCCCGAGCGCCAATAACTCACAAACCTCGCTTAATGATTCCAATTCTAGTAGCACGCCTCAGCACGCCAAGCAGGCACCGATGTCGCCACGCAAGGATAATGTAAGTAAACAAGCCAAAAAAATGTGGCGCCCAACGTGGGGCAAGAAACTGCAAAACATCACCCACCGGCCTAAATTTTATAAAAAAAATTTAGGGACCTTCTATAGGCCTGGATTTTTTAAAAATAGTTTTAAAAGGCCTGCCATAAGGCGTGGATTTTTTAAAATATTTTTAATGCCTACGTTAAGGCGAGGATTTTTTAAAATATTTTTAAAGTCTACCTCAAGAAGAGGAGTTTTTTTCTCATTATTTTTAAATGGCGCCCAACGTAAAATAAACTAATTTCCTCTTTATTTTCCATTCATTCTAGGACAAACCGTCACTGAATCGCCGCCTTTGGAAACAAATTACAAAACGACGACGTTCTAATTCGGTTTCCGAACTAGTGGCATCTTAAAGTCACTGTACCCCCCCGCCACAGCACCTTTGACATTTTGGTTCTGCAGCTTTAGCAACAAAAGCAAATAAAACAGCAAACTTTTGTGATTATAAATCCCGGCCAATATCTTATTTCGATATATTCGGTTCCAAAAAGCATAGTTCAACTAAAAACAAATTTGTGGTAGAGATGTAGCAAAAAAGGTAATTTTCGTATTTTTTGTCGAATGTAAAACGAACTGATTTACTATTAGATTAAGGCTTTGAATGTAAAGACGAAGAAAAACAAATCCAAAAAATAAGAGATACACCAATTTTTGTCCTTTTTATGATAGTCAAAAATGAGAAGAAGAAGCAGAATAAATAAATATTAATTGTCAATTATGTTGCTTTACAGAGAGGAGGAAGAGAATTTTCCTGCCGAAGAAAAAATTAATAATAAATTAAGAGCTTCAAAGCTTAGATCTCACATAGATATAAAAGAAACAAAAACATGGGACCCAGTATTTTGAGAAAATCAAGTGCATTGTTATATGGCAGATCTTCAAGCCTCTATGAATTTGTCTTCTTCTCTAGAAAGATTTAACTTTGAAGCATTGAGTCCAACGTAATAATTACATCATCAACCTTGCTTTAGATTCCTCTGAACTGTCCTCATAATCAAGGCAATTTATACAATAAATGCATAGCCCAATCGGCACTATTTCCGTTGATTTCTCTTGAACATTTGTACGGTCCTATTAAAGCTACTCGAACTTCTTTTGGAAGCGCTGAAGTCATCCCTACACAAATCGAATCATATCTGTGGCTATCTAAAGCAATCTCAATAATTTTAACTTATACCATTTTTATTTTCAAGTGAATGGGAATTCTTGTGGCATCGATCACTGAAATACCACTTTAGTTCTGTGTTTGGATAGACTTAGCTTAGCCCCAACCCGGTTTATTACATGTTATCGAAAATGCGATTCCTAAAAATCGTTCTATGCTACTCTGACGCCATCTAGCTTTGAAAATCGATCAACGGAAATTATCAGGTTATGTTTATGAATGTACAGGGACTGTACAGTTTTCCTATATGAAAAATATTTTTCGGAACGCCAAAAAATTTGTAAAAAAAAACTATTTACTATACGAATGAAAAAATTGAAAGCTAAACAGGATAAAAACTAACTTATTTTCTAATTGCACCTAAAATAGACTTGAGAATTTCCTGCCATACTTATTTTGTTTTAGTCAAAGAAAATTGCAATACTTTAATGAAGACAACTAACAATTGGAATGGAATTTGTTGTAAAAAATAAATTCTGAAATGAAAAATAAACTTTTTTGTAGCATAAGGAAATTAAAAATAATTATAAATTTATTAATTAATAAAAATAAAAATTAAAAATAAATTTACATCTAGAAATATTTTAATATGCCTTAGAAATTTTAAAAAATCCAAAAGAAAATCATTTGAATAACATAATATATGAAATAATTATTTTTTAAAAATAAACAACAACAAAATATTTTATTAAAAAACAAAAATGAAACAAATCAAAGTATCGCACCATTCTTATTTAAATTTTAAGAAACAAATAAAAAAATTGAAATAAATTTGTGCAGTCATTTAAATTGTAAAAAAAAAAATCTGAATAAACAATGGACTGTTTGTAAAGTCAATATTAAATTAAATTTGAAAATTAAAAAAAAAACAATACGAGAAACATTTTTTTCTTCTTAAAAAATGACTAAAATCTTAAAATTAAATAATTAATAAAAAACAATAAATTAAGGGGAACTAAATTAGTTATAAGAAAAAATATTATTGAAATATTCTTGTCAAAAATGTCCACAATAAAATTTATTTATACAAAAATTAAAAAAATATATTTTAAAACATACATTTTTTTAAATTATAAAAAAGTTTGAATTTTATTTCAATCTTATTATTTTATTTTAAAAATATGTTAAAATTTGTCAAAAATTAGTTAAAAAATTAATAAATAAAGAAATGATTTTTTTTTTTCTTATACTTATTATAATTGCTACTTATTTATAATTTAAATATTTAAATATTATTTTAATAAGTATTCTCAATTTTAAAATATTTTTTAATTAATAAATAAATGTTTAAATATAACAAATGTTTATAAATTTAATAAATATATATATTTTTTCTTTAAATATGTTTATGTTTTTTTAATTACTTGTTTATATATATGATTTTATTAATTTGTAATTATAAGTATTTTTTTAATAAATAAGTGTTAATATATGAAAAATATAAAAATATTTTTATAAATTTATTTTAAAAATATTATTTATTTTATTAAATTTACTCGGTTATATTTTCTAATTTTTTCTAGTAATTAATTATATAAAAACCAGTGAGCGAAGCAGTATAGTCGGACGGGACCGACCATATGATATCCTACACAACTACCACGAAAATCTAACTTTCAGCGGTTCTATATTCTGAGCCTGGGCTATATTTCGAGATATTTGCACCCTTTTTACCGATTATAGATCAACAACTTCACTTTCTAACCCTGGCATATTTTCCAATTTTTTTTCTTGAAGTGAATTTTTACGTCGTAAAATAAAAAAATTTTCACTTTAGGTTTTGGTTGGTTTGACCCTCGGAATATTGACCGATCATCATCTAAACATCCGCTCTAAGTATTTGGTCAGATCCCCTTCACCTTGTAAAATATGTGATGTTCTGCATATAATAATTTCCTCTAGAGCGACTAGAAAATCTGACAAAATTAAAGTTTTCGGTTCATTGAACCCCCTGAATGAAATCTCATTCAGGGGGTGTCCTTGACCATAATCGGAAGTTCATGTACAATTTCAAAGCTATCGGCGCGACATTTCCGTCCTCCAATGGATTAATAGTAATACTATGCACATGTAAAGGTGACTTTACATCAGAGTACATGCAGCCAAAAGTTTGGTATTAATTTGAAGGTCAACAACTCCCCTTGGGTATATGTCCTTCAGGAGCCCATATATATACGCCCCAGAATAAAAATTTTGTAATTTTTTACACAAAAGTCAGGGTTCATTTGACCTGTTTATTTAACAGGTCATATGAACCCTGACTTGACCGATCTTTATCAAAAGAGGCATGCTTATTCTTTGACACGATACTCTTCTCCATGTAAAATTTCACGATGTTCGGACCATAACTGCGGCCTCTGGAGCGACCAGAAAAAACGACAAAAGTATTTGGTCCATTTCAAAAGTATTTGGTCCATAACAAACTGACATACATGTCTAGATCGACTCAGCTGGTCGAGATATGACGATCGGTATACTTAAAGGTGGGTCTATGATCAATATATCACGGCGTTACAAACTCTTGGGGATGCACAAAGCTTTAATACCCTGATAACATAGTTGAGTAGGGTATACATATTACATATTTTACTTACTTAACTGGCTTGTGACAGAACATTTGTTCCATAAGCCGAGCTTAATAAAGATTTCCTCTTCCAATTTGTAAGACCCTATTCCAAAATATTCTCTTCCACTTAAACTTTACAGCTAATTCGTGGCTTTCCCCTTCAACGTGAGCCATCAGTTGGCTCGCTTTAATATGTTTTTTGTGCTGGGCCATTCTCATCCATTCTCACACGATGACCTAGCCAACGTATAATAATTATTATTATAAGCCGATGTACGATAATATATGGTACAATTCATGGTTCATTCGACGTCGATATTCACCGTCAACGCAGATCGGCCCATAGATCTCGCAGAGAATTTTTCTCTCAAACACTGCAAGAGCTGCCTCATCTGCTTGCGAAAGTACCCATGCTGCAGATCCATATAACAGCAGTGTGAGTTTGGCGAGAGGTGGCTTTTTTTTCTAAACTGCTTACTCAGACCATAGTAGCATCTATTGGTCATCGCAATTCTTCTCCGAATTTCAAAAGTGATGTCATTAGTTTTATTTATGGCGGTACCAAGTTATTTAAAATCCTTAACCACCTCGAAGCTGTAGTTCTCAAGTTCCACAGTTGGTTCGAGTCTACTGGACTTTTTGCGTGTTGATTCCATCAACATGGTCTTCCTGCCATTTACTGCCAGACCCAATTTAGCAGACTCCTTCTCAATTTATTCAAAGGTGGATGTTACCGTTCGCAATGTTCGACCCATTATAGCGATGTCATCGGCGTAGGCGAGTAACATGTGTTGTTTGGTGTACAGAGCGCCATTTGTGCTCACCTTTTCCTCTCGTATGACCTTTTCCAGCAGGATGTTAAACTGGTCACACGACAAACTGTTACCTTGTCTGAATCCTTGTTCGGTATTAAAGGGCTCCGATAGGTCCTTTTCTTATCTAAATTATCGTTTGGTATTAAATGGCCCCGATAGGTCCTTTCCGACTATAACTGCTGACCTTATGTCTGTTAATGTTATCCTGCATAGTCGTATTAATTTTGCAGGAATGCCAAACCTAGACATGAATTTAAACACCTCTGAACGCATAGGGCTGTCGAATGCGATTTTATAGTCGACGAATAGGTGGTATGTGTTTTTTCGTGGGTCTTTTCTAGGATTTGGCGCAGAGTAAAAATCTGGTCAATGATGGATTTGCCAGATCTGAAGCCGCATTGGTATGGTCCAATAATGCAATTGACCATTTGGCTTCAATCGTTCACACAGCACACTGGATAGCACTTTATATGTGATGGGAAGGAGACTTATTGCTCTATAGTTGACACTATCGTATTGTCTCCTTTTTTGGGTACGGCACACCGTCTGCTGAGGTTCCAATCATCGGACATGCATTCCTCTAGCTAAATTGTACTAATCAGCTGGTGCATGCTCCTGACCAGCATCTGACCACCAGTCTTGAATAGGTTTGGCTTTTAATCCATCGGTACCTGCTGCTTTATTGTTATTCAGCCGATTGTGCTATTGCTACTATGATCTCACCTTGGATAGCTGGTATACACTCTATACCATCATCTCTAATTGGTTCTGGTTCTTCACCGCCACTATTTGGTTCTTCTTCACCGCCACTATTTGATACCAGAAGCTTTTCAAAATGCTCCTTCCAGATCCTCCACACGCTGTCTGTATCTGTCACCAGGTTTCCTTCTTCATCTCTACAGGAGGATGTGCCTGCACCAAAACCTTCGCTTTGGTGTTTTACTCGTTGGTACAATTTCCGGGCTTCATTCTGACTCTGTATATCTCGATTTGCTCACGCTCACGTTTTTCTTGTTCTTTCTTTATTTTCTGAAAACACGTTTCTCCTCTCTCCTTTTCTCCCGATAATTCTCCATCACGTTACGTGTTGCTAAAGTCTGCAAGGTTGTCCTATACGCTGCGTTTTTCAGATCAGTAGCATTACGACACTCCTGATCGTACCATGGGTTTCTTGGTGGTGGTCTTTGGTACCTAAGTGCTGCTTTTACTGCAGTTTATAGGGAGTGGACAATTCTTGCCATTTTGCTTCTATATTATTATCGGGACAAGGAGTGCTTTAGTCAAGAAGGTGGTTAAGATGAGCGGAGTAGGCTTCTGCTATCTGTTATGTTTGCAGCTTTTCGACGTCAAATTTCCGTGTTATATTAGATCGAAGCTTTGCTGCTACATTAAGACGGTTGCAAACCTTGGCTGCCACAAGGTAATGGTCCGAATCGATATTCGCTCCTTGTATCGATCGAACGTCTAAAACACTGGATGAATGCCCTCCGTGTATCACCACATGATCAATTTGATTTCTCGATGCTTGATTAGGAAAAATTCAGGTGGCCTTGTTTATATCGAGATGCTTGAATCTGGTATTGGTAACTACAATGTTTGTCGCATGTTTCTTCATGGACACTGAATTTTCCGACGGTGGGACTAAAAATATTTTCCCTTCCGAGTTTTACTTTAAAATCTTCTAGCAGAATTTTAATGTCATGGCCAGGGCAGTGGTCATATGCTGTTTCTAGGCGCTCGTAAAATATGTCATTGGTCTGTTCATTTTTATATTCGGTCGGAGCATGGACACAAATGAGACTTTGCGTCCATGCTCCGACTTACTTAATTATATATATTTATTCCATACACAACTATGTTGTCAGGGTATTATAGCTTTTTGCAGCCCCAAGAGTTTGTAATGCCGCGAAATATTGGTCCTAGACCCACCTTTAAGTAAACCGATCATAGTCATATCTCGACAAGCTGAGTCGATTTCATCCCCTAAAGATCGGTTAATATTTAGGAGGTGAAATGGACCAAATACTTAATTTTTGTCGGGTTTTCTGGTTGCTCCACATGTCGCAATTATGGCCTGAACATCGCGAAATATTACATGAAGAAGGGGATCGGGGCAAAGAATAACCATGCCGTTATAAATAATAATATTTAGCGAATAAAATGTACCCTGACTTTTGTTTGAAAAATTACAAAATATGTATTCTATGAGGTATATATTTACTTGTGAAGGACACAGACCCGAGAAGTTGATGGTATATCACAGAGGAGTGGTTGCCCTTCAAATTGATACCAATTATATTGTCGTATGTACTCGGATGTAGGAGATACACTTCAGTTCAGGGATGGTCCATGTGACGAATTTTTATACCCTCCACCATAGTATGGAGGGTATATTAATTTTGTCATTCCGTTTGTAACACATCGAAATATTCATTTTCGACCCTACCTACCCTATTTCTACCCTATTCTACGACGTCCGTTCGTCAATTTGCATAGGGTCATCTTTTGTCTGCAGGCAGGTCAAGTTCGAAGATGGGATATATCGGTCCACGTTTAGGCATAGCTCCCATATAAGGGTACCCCCAAATTTTCGGTATTTTGGGGTTCTTGACCGTGTTTTTCAACCGAATTCGCCGAATTGAGTACTAAATGTCTTCACAAAAAATTATGAGTATAGGTATACTTTTTCTGGTAACCCCCATATAACGGCACCTCCTAATTTTCAGTATTTTGGGGGTTTTGATCGTATTTTTCCACCTAATTGGCTGTAATTTAGTATTTCGAGTTCTTAATAGGTACCAAATTTCTCCACAAAAAATTATGAATATAGGTCAATTTTTTCGGGTAGCCCCCATAAATAAATATTCGCTATTTTGGGGTTCTTGAGCGTGTTTTTCAACCGAATTCGATGCAATTTGGTATTTGGTAGTCGTATATCGTAACAAATCTCCCTACCAAAAATTATTTATATTCGCCCCCCTTTTTGGGGTAGTCCCCATATAATTTTTTATATTAAAATAGTTATCTATTTTGTTCCGCGTTTTGGGATTGGTTCTAAGAGTCTGCCGTAATCATTTAACCTGCGGAGGATATCGAGATAAAGCTAGAACGTAAGGTTCGACAATGAATTATACATGAACTATAACCCACATTTAGGTCTAGCCCCTGTGTGGGAGGTATCAGAAGGAGTGGACCGATAGTCCACATCTTCGAACATGAACTAAGTTTGGAAGAAGTAATAAGATAGGCACAGGTTGGATGAAATCAAAATTTTCTGGAACATGGTTCACATAATCGCGTTGTAGAAATGTTGGTATAGGTCCACTTTTTGGTATTTTCCCTACATTTTCATTTCAAGTACCTGTCAGTATATCTATGGTGGAGGGTATCCAAAGTTCGGCCCGGCCGAAACTTTGAAATTTGATATAGATTTCTAAATTGATTAATGGAAATAGCTATTTTGTCAAAAACCTAATGGTTTTTGGTGGGTTTCCGACGTTTCTGACGTATGTATTATACGTCGGAAATGTATGTCATTTACGTCACTATTTCTGACGGACCATCTCTGATTCAGATATTATTTAGTAACTCATTACCATACTAGATGGCGGAAATATAGCACTGATCGCTTTGAAATGTTTCATGTGGTTCCAGTTATGGTCAAGGACAGCGCCTATAATTTTCGGTGATGATCAGATACTAATTTTGGGATTTTGGACCGAAAACTTTTTTTATTCAATCTATAGGCTACAATTATAAGCCGAGCATCACAACAAAACCCACAGTGAATTGGATCTGGACAAGTAATTAGAAGGACTGTACTGAATATTGGGAATATTCGGAAAATATGTCAGTGTAAGGAAGAGGTGCTGTTGATCTCTAATCGGTCAAAATATTGCCCAGGCTCGAAATAAACATCCGCTGAAAGTTGAAAGTCCGTGGTAGTTGTGTAGGGTATCGTATGGTCGGCCCCGTCTGACTATACCGCTCCGCTCACTGTTTTTTATATAAATATTTTAATTTTATTATATTTACTTATTATTATCTTTGTTTGTTATGTTTAATATTCTTTGAATTAATAATTAAGTGTTTATTTATGAAAAATATAAAAATATTTTTAAAATTATAAATAAATTATATTATAAATTTAATTACAAAATATTTTTATTTTATTTAATATACCTATTAAATTTTTATTTATTTTTTTATAATACATAATTATTAAATATTGTTGGAAATCATAAATAAAATAAATATATAAAAATATTTTTATTAATTTAATATTTTTATTAATTCATTTAACAAATATTTCTGGTAATTATTATTTTTTATTTTCATTTACTTATTTTTTCTTTGAACCCAATTGTTTTTATCAGCTTTGAAAATAAGACAAAACAGAATTAAACGAAGAAGAACAAATATAACAAAGATATTTTGCAATTATTATCTCTATGAGAATAATTTTTTAATAGTATTTAAATAAAATATTAAATATAAATATACGAACTACATATTTAAAACAAACACTACTTCTAAGTAAAAAAATCAACAACAACAAAAAGAACAGACAAACAACAAAATCAATAAGTTTATTGAAAATAATTCTAACAAAAAACAACAACAACAAGAACTTACTAAATAATTAGTCATCTAAGTAACAACAACTGAATTACAATATAAGAAACTAAAAAAAAAACAATTCAATTTTATTAAATAAAAATTAAAAAATATATATTTAATTCAATAAAAATAAATTAGTAATACTTAAAAAAATAACAATTAAATTAAGGCTTTCATTTCATATAAAAATATTGGTAGGTACTGTACAAATGGTAAATGACAGATAATAAGTTTAATCACGTCCTCAAACCACTTAATAGTATGACTGTACGTGTTAACACATTGCATTGGTTTGATTACTAACACAATGCGCCTGAAAGTATGCTATGTGTTATACAATAGTCAATTGCTTGATTGCTGTGACAGGGTTGGATGTTTTTAATATCCCACATCAACTAGCAAACCATACATTTGTATACTGACAACAATAAGGTGAAGAGTACGTTAAATTTGTCATTCCGTTTGCAGCACCTTGAAATATTAACCCAGGACCCAAAAGTCGATATATTCTTGATCCGAATAAAATTCTCTATCGTTTTATGCATGTCCGTCCGTGTTGAAATCACCATAGATATCGCAATATAGAAGATAGAGCTCTAAAATGTTGCACAGACATTGCTAGCACTTCTAAGATATTTGTTAATGAAAATGAGATATATCGGTCCATGTGTCGCTATAGGCTCTACATAACGGAACCCCCGATATTTGGATATTTTGGGGTTTTTGAGCGCACTTTTCACATTAATTAACTGTAACTTGGTATTTTGGGCTCTCAATGGGTGGAAAATCTTCCCACAAAAAATAATCGATATCGGTTTACTTTTTATGATAGCCCCTATACAACGCTATATCCCGAATTTCGGTATTTTAAGGAGTTTAGGCAATTTTTTACAACCAAATAGACTGTAATTTAGTATTTTGGGTTCTCACGGGTCTTAAATCTTCTTTCCAAACATGATCGATATTGGTTAATTATTTAGGGTAGCCCCCATTGAGCCGAACTCTTCAATCTTCGGTGTCTGGAGTATTTTTGGGCACTTTTTTCAACCAAGTCAGCTTTATGTTGGTATTTTGGATTCTCATTTCATAGAAAATCTTTCTACAAAAAATTATTGATATTGGTCTATTTTTTAAGGTAGCCCCCATATTCGGAATTTTGGGGTGCTTGACCACTTTTTTCAACCTAATCATCGGCAATTTGGTATTTTGGATTCTAATTTGGGTAGTCAATCTTCCTACAAAAAATTATTGATATAGGTCCACTTTTTATGAAAGCCCCCATATAATGGTACCCCTATTATTCGGTATTTTGGGCATTTTTTAACGGAAGTGGCTGTTAAAAAGTAATCGATATTGGTTCAATCTTCTTTTTATCGTTGCTCCCATATAATGGTACCCCTGCTGTAATTTGGTATTTTGCGTTCTCACAAGGTCTTAAATCTTCCAAACAAAAATGATGGATATCGGTTCATTTCCTAAGGTAGCCCCCATTGGGCCGAACCCTTAAATTTTCAGTCTTTTGGTCACTTTTTTCAACCTAGTCTGCTGTAACTTGGTATTTTGGGTTCTCATTGAATAGAAAACCTCCCTACCAAAAATTATCCATATTGGCCGATGTTTCAGGATAGCCCTCATATAATGCTACCCCAAATTATACGGTAGTTTGGGGTGCTTGACCACGTTTTTATACCCTTCACCACACTGTGGTACAGGGTATTATATCTTTGTGCATATGTTTGTAACATGCAAAAGGAAACGAGATAGATACATGGTTCCTTTTGAGAATATGCATAGAATCACTTTCTAAGTCGATTTATGCATGTCCATCCGCCCGTCTGTCCGTCTGTCTGTCTGTCCATGTATTTTTGTGAGCAAAGTACAGGTCGAATTTATGATCCGATTTGGATGAAATTTGGCACAGCTCATTTGTTTGGCCCAAGGACGAACCCTATTGAAATTGGGAAAAATCGGTTCAGATTTAGATATAGCTCCCATATATATATTTAACCGATTTAATGTAAACGGTCCCTATATATCTTCCGATTTGCACGAAATTTGGTACAGCCTAATCGTTTAGGTCTAGAATGATGTGTGCCAAGTTTCCTGAAAATCGGTCCAGATTTAGATATAGCTCCCATATATAGTTTCGTCCGATTTCAAGTAAATGGTGCACCAAAGTCGCTATATATATTTCGATTTGCACGAAATTTGGCATAACGTACTGAATTGAGCCTAGAAAGATGTCTGCCAAGTTTCGAGAAAATCGGTTCAGATTTCTATATAGCTCCCATATATAGTTTCGTCCGATTTCATGTAAATGATGCACCAAAGTCGCTATATATCTTTCGATTTGCACGAAATTTGGCATAACGTACTGAATTGAGCCTAGAATGATGTCTGCCAAGTATAGCTCCTATATATAGTTTCGTCCGATTTCATGTAAATGGTGCACCAAAGTCGCTATATATCTTTCGATTTGCACGAAATTTGGCATAACATACTGAATTGAGTCTACAATGATGTCTGCCAAGTTTCGTGAAAATCGGTCAAGATTTAGATATAGCTCCCATATATAGTTTCGTCCGATTTCATGTAAATGGTGCACCAAAGTCCCTATATATCTTTCGATTTGCACGAAATTTGGCATAACGTATTGAATTGAGCCTAGAATGATGTCTGCCAAGTTTCGAGAAAATCGGTCTAGATTTAGATATAGCTCGATGTATAGTTTCGTCCGATTTCATGTAAATGGTGCACCAAAGTCCCTATATATCTTTCGATTTGCACGAAATTTGGCATAACGTACTGAATTGAGCCTAGAAAGATGTCTGCCAAGTTTCGAGCAAATCGGTCCAGATTTCTATATAGCTCCCATATATAGTTTCGTCCGATTTCATGTAAATGATTCACCAAAGTCTCTATATATCTTTCGATTTGCACGAAATTTGGCATAACGTACTGAAAATCGGTCCAGATTTAGATATAGCTCCCTTTTATTATAGATTGATTATAAGTAATTGACGCAGCAAGGATCCAATAAGCTTTTAGGAACACAGCGTTCTTAAATTAGTATAACCTAACCTGTGATAAGTTTGTTTGAAATCGCTTAATATTTGAATAGAGCTTCCATACATATTTTCGCCCGATTTCAAGTAAATTGGGCATCAAACTCCTCATGTTAGTCAGATTGACATCAAAGTTTGCACAACTTAAAAAATTGAACATAGAATTACGTAGTTGCGTTTTCTAGAAGTACAGACATAGCCCAACGGATGACCTATTCATATTTGTTTGAAGTCGATTTACATACTTTATGGATAGATCTAGGTAGATTCATATTTAGATAAATATCACATATTTTATTTCATCAATTTTTAATAGTCTTGTTTAATATACCCATAGTGGTGAAGGGTATCATATAGTCGGCCCCGTCCGACTTTACTACTTTCCTTACTGGTTAGTAGTTTAGGCAATTTTTTACAACCAAATAGACTGTAATTTATTATTTTGAGTTCTTAAAGGGAATAAAATCTTCCTAGCAAAAAATTATCGATATTGATTCAATTTTTAGGGTAGTCCCAATTGAGCCGAACCCTTCAATCTTCGATGTTTTGCTATTGTGGGTACGTTTTTCAACCTAATAAGCTGCAATTTGGTATCTTGGCTACTCATTGAATAGAAAACCTCCCTACCAATAATTATCCATATTGGCCCATGTTTGAGGGTAGCCCCATATAATGGTTCCCGCAATTATTCGGAATTTTGGGGTGCTTGGCCACGTTTTTTAACCTAATCAACTAAAATTTGGTATTTTGGCTACTCATTGAGTGGTAAATCTCCGCTTATCAATATTGGCCCAAG
>NW_026878889.1:0-24445 GCF_032173495.1 Musca vetustissima | reverse complement strand
ATTTTTTTGTTTCGAAACTCCCATAGGTTGTTAAATAATATTTTTTAATATAAAGGCGTGGATTTAAAAAAAATATGATTTAATATATAGGCGTGGATTTAAAAAAAATATTTTTTAATATATAGGCGTGGATTTAAAAAAATATTTTTTAATATATAGGCGTGGATTTAAAAAAAATATTTTTTAATATATAGGCGTGGATTTAAAAAAATTATTTTTTAAGGATACTTAGAAGGCGTGGATTTAAAAAAAAATATATTTTTTCGAGACTTCCATAGGCGTGGTTTTTAAAAAAAATATTTTTTCGAGACTTCCATAGGCGTGGCTTTTAAAAAATATATTTTTTCGAGACTTCCATGGGCGTGGATTTTTTTAAAAAATATATTTTTCAAGTCCTTCATGGGCGTTGATTTTTAAAAAAAATCGAGACTTCCATAGGCGTAGTTTTGAAAAAATATATTTTTTCAAGTCTTCCATGGGCGTGGATTTTTTAAAAAAAATATATTTTTTCGAGACTTCCATAGGCGTAGTTTTGAAAATATATGTTTTTTCAAGTCTTCCATGGGCGTGGATTTAAAAAAAATATTTTTCGAGACTTTCATAGGCGTAGTTTTGAAAATATATATTTTTTCAAGTCTTCCATGGGCGTGGATTTTTTTAAAAAATATATTTTTCAAGTCGTCCATGGGCGTGGATTTAAAAAAAAATTCGAGACTTCCTTAGGCGTGGTTTTAAAAAAATATATTTTTTCAAGTCTTCCATGGGTGTGGATTTAAAAAATATATTTGTCAGGTCTTCCATGGGCGTGATTTTAAAAAAAAAAAAATATTTTCCATAGGAGTGATTAAAAAAAAAAAAATTAAGTCCTCCATGGGCGTGGCTTTAAAAAATATATATTTTTTCAAGTCTTCCATGGGCGTGGATTTTTAAAAAAATATTTTTTGCAAGACTTCCATAGCCGTGTTTTTTAAAAAAAATATATTTTCAATATACGTGTTTTTTTAAATTTTTTTTGTCGATACTTCCATAGGCGTAGATTTTTTCGATGCGATTTTACGCTGTTGGATTTAGGAATCTACCACATAGTGGAAGTGATGCAAATGTGGTATAGGTTGGTAATGTGGTATAGTCACTTTTTTTGTAAACTGAAAATTTTAGAATAATTGAAACATGTTCTATAGTTTGCTGTTCTCAAAAAAATAAGATAGCAATGACCTGTTTAATTTATTTAAATCACGTTGAGAATCAGTACCAAAAATAAAATTTTTCATGAAATTGACTTTTTTTCGGTTGAAGTTTAAAAATAATTTTTTGTTTTACGGATGTACTTTAATCGTTATTACTAAAGCATTAAAATAATCAGTATGAACTAAAAATCAAATAATATGCGCGATTGCACCACATAATCAATAATTTGGAAAAAAACTAGACATTTCTTCAGTAAACACAAGTGTAGGTAATGTGGTATACCTTGATTCTGCATGAAAAAAGGCCAGCACTAGACAAAATCTCATTACTATGTGAAACATTTCTACGCTACGAGAGTCTACCATGAATCACAAGGATGAAAAACAAAGGCTATGAGTTTTAACAACTTCTCCATACAAAAATTAAATATTGCCATGTGTAGACATTATTATATAATAAAAATTAAAGTTGCACTCAACGTATCCGTTAAAAATCTTAACAGACATAAATCTCGAGCTAATTCGCATTCATTAAAAACAATAAATTATATAAGATATCAATTGGAAGTGAAAATTATACTATACCACATTAACATCATGTGGTATACCACATTACCTGCACTTTTTTTAAAATCACTTTTTATGGGATTTCAAATATTTTCTCAAATATCTCTTAAATTGTTACAATAATATTATTTTCAATTTGATACATGGAAAGACAACACATGTAGCATGTTAAGTGCAAAATTTCAATTTAATCGGATAAAAAATAAAAATTTGGCAACCTAAAAACAAATGTGTATACCACATTTGCATCACCTCCTATACTGTGCTTGGTTTCCCAATACTCTTAACCTTGACTACTTATCCTAAATGAGAAAACAAATTTTGTTCCTCCAAAAATAATTTCCAAAATGTTTTTAATGCCGTTAACCAAATACAGGTGTTCCATTGACCTTCAAACGACACTAATCCAGTCATCAAACCTTCGGATATTGTGACATTTTTTTAATGACAGCACTCAACCAAAACTAAGAATAAAATCACACACAAGTGATAAAGGCAAAAATTCGCACACACAATAAAATCAGGACATTCCCACATAAGAAGGTCATGATGGGCCCACAATTTAAGCTACCAAATCCCATTTTTCTGTTTCATTGATGAATGACAAGGACCAGCAAAGAATTAAGAGCAGGAAAATGGATTAAAGAAAATGGATAAAGAAAAAATACAAATAAAAGAAAAGAAAACAGGTAGCTGGAAAACAAACTCTATGGTCCTGCCCATCAACAAAAATACGCCTCGAGGCCATTGAAAAATAGAAAAACCAAAACTCAAAGAAAAAGTCCTTCTATCCTTTTTGTGGTTTATTTTTTATTTTATTTGTTTAAATTTCAAATAAATAAAAAATAGTGTACTGGACTTTCAAGATGTGTTTGACATTTTCTCAAGCCTTGTGGGATACACAATTGTCACATATCGATGATAAGGAAAACGTACAATGGCAACAACAACAGTAGCTCCTTGAGGCATAAACAGGAAGTAAACATGAAGTGGAAGAAGAAGCACAGAAGATCTGAAATCTTTTTCCATGACATGACATCAAACGACAAATCCATGGTCATACATGGCAAGCTCTGTAACCCCAGGCTTAAAAGGACATTGCAGAAAAATCCTTAGCCTGTAGGGGCCTTAGGATATGTTGATGGCAGGCAATCTCCCAAAGAGGAATATTGTTTTTGTTTTTATTTTGTTTTCTTAGCTTTGTTTAAAGTGGTCTTCACAGGATATCTTTCGAAGAAAAACTTCTTCGTCCGTTTGTCGTTGTGATTGTTGTTGTTGCTTTGTATCCTTTTTGGCCTGTTGTCCACACATTGTTGTGAAATTCCCCTTTTAACACAGGATTTCCAAGATGTATGTATGTGTGCGAGGTGGAAGAAAAGGGTTACATTTCTAAGTGCCACTAATATGTGCTTACGCCTGCCTGCCTGCTGACGATGCTTTGCTTCTTCAGCAGCACGTCTTCCGGTATGTTTGTAGGAAGCGAACGACAATGATGATGAAGATGACGTTGTTAGTTTCTATTTATTTTATTTTTGCTTCTCTCAATTTGGTAGCCGTAAATGTCATCGACACTTGTAGCGCACAGTCAGCTACTAAAGGACGAAACGGAAGTTAGGGGTTATGTTGTGATAATTTCCACTTCTCAACGCCTTTTCACCATTTTTGGCAACCGTGCGTGGAACTTTTTCTTCTCTTCCTTTTCACAGCACATAAGTGCTAATAATAATCCTTAAGGGTTCATTTTTCTGCTGTTGCTACTGCCATAAACGCAACGGGATATTTGTCTCAAGAAGAAGTTGTTAATTTGTGCGACATTTTTGTAGACTTGGCAGCAAGGGGGGCAGAAATAAATTTAATTAAGAAAAATAAAAGACCCTTTGGGTTCGAAATAAATTGTTCGTTTACAAAAGCAAATAATTGTAACAGCAATTCGTACAATTGAATTGACCGAACGTTTTATTTTTTCGAACAATTGTAAATGGAGTAGAGTATTGACAACAAATGTAGACACATGTGTTCGACAATTGGAATTACAAGGGATAAAAGGCCGATAAATGCAATGGAGAACTGGATCGGGAGTTTAATAATTGATAAAAAACAGATACACAAATGTCCTGTACTTTTTATGAGAAGATTGTCTGGTCTTCTATTAGGAAGACTCCTTGCTTTGTATGGCGCATGGACCGATAGAAAGAACACATTCTGGTGTTCTAATTCAGGACTTCTATGAGAAGAACGGATAGTGATTCCTCCTTGTTGACTTCTATGATAATTGTTATTGTATGAGTATTTCCACTGGTTTTCAATGAGAAGAAGATTTGTTATGAGAACAACATAAAAGAAAAAAAAATAAGGAACTGGCCCATTCATGTTCATCCGATACAATATGGGCTATACCTAAATGATATTGACGATTTTTGTCAAGACAAATTGACACCGTGCCTGAAATTAGGTAGGTTAGGTTTGTGAATGCGGATAGAAGGAGCAGTAGATGATGAGAGAGAAAAACAAACAGAAGACATGCAGATCTATTAAGAAGACCGTCACCTCTTATTTAACAGAGGCCTTCTGCTCTTTTATGAAGAAGACCTACTACACTTCTATGAAGAATACCTAAAGCTCTTCTGTAAAGAAGACCTAAAGATTTTCTATGAATAAGAAATTTAGCTTATATGAAAAATAAATAAAGCTCTTCAATGAAGAAGAAATAAAGCTCATCTATGAAGAAGAAGACCTAGAGCTCTTCTATGCAGAATAACTTCTGATCTTCTATGAAAAAAGATCTTCTGCTCTTCTATCAAAAATAAACCCTTTTGTTATTCTACGATGAAGACATTCTGCTCTTTAGTGAAAAAGAAAACATTTTGCTCTTAAACCAAATAGAAAACCTCTTCTATGAAAACGAAGATCTCTGCCCTTCAATGAAGAAGGCCTTTTACTCTTCTATGAAAAAGGCCCTTTACTCTTTTACGAAGAAGACCCCCTGTTCTTCTATGAAGAAGACCTTATGTTATTCCATGAAGAAGAACTAAATAGATGTTGTAGATTAAGGCAGGCTTAATAGTAGAGTATACGGTTAGTCGTGGCGGAAAGAGAACACTCACGAGTCTGTCGGCCAAAATCGGACGAGATGCTCCTCCTCGTCCTCATAAGATTTGCAGTAGTCCGTAACATAATCGTCCCATTGGATGGTATAGGATCCCTGATATTGCAATGTCCAGAAATTACTTCTGTACTCTTATTAAGTCGTTGCTAATGTTTAACTGCCTAGGTTCGTTGTGTTATATTTCACTGGAATAGATGACAAATGGATGGTTTGATAAAGACAGGGATTCCTAGATCTGAAGATCTGTAATCTTCGTCTAGCTAGTTGGTCGTGTCCAGTCGTCTCCGCTAGGGATAACGATGTCTACATCGTCAAATATTAAGATTGATGATATATATTAGCATAGTTTCCCATGTTGATTCACGTTGATACCTGACTCGTTCAGGATACATCCATGTCCAAAATTTCGTTAAAGTGTTTGTTCCTGCAGCCTTAGAGCAGGACTTCAATTCAACATTTATTTCACAACACCTCCTTGCAGCTTCAGTTATGAGAATTGAGGCTGCTCTTTGTACCGTGCCTATTTTGTCGGATGTCGGCTTTTGGCGAAGGGATTGCCACCAGACAAGAGTTCCATAGGTTCACCACAGTTTTATACAACCCGTGTACAATGTACAAATTTTCCCGATATAATTCTTGCATGAATAAAGTGCGCCCTCTCATCAGCATTCCCTTTCCATCGTAATTGAAAGTCCGGGATTGTACCAAGAAATTTCGTTGGACTTTTATAAGTAAGAGATTTTTGGATATCTAGAAAAGCTGACAACGTAAGGATTCCCATGTTACTCTCAATATAACATACCACCTCGTGCAGTACAGATTTAGAGATTTCCCTTTAGTGTTTCTTCACGACTTCTAATTTACAGATCGATAAATCTTTCGAGAGTCTTTATGAGAAAAGATAATATGCTAATGGATAGGATAGGAATGGATTGGTGTTTTGGGAATGTAAGTAACTTTTACCTTTTTCCGCAGATTCGGTACACACGAGAGAGTCAGACACAACCTATAGGTCCTCCAGGATCTAATATGGCTTGCATGTGTTGCCTGTCCACTTTATCGTATTTATGTTAAACACCTTACCAATGGGATCGGAATGCATAGTTGTTTGGATATGGAAGATCTTTGCAGTCTGGGAAGTGGGTTCATGCCAGAAGGTTAAGGATCCATGCAGAAGTGTCCGTCCACGCAACACCTTGTTTCTTCATACTCCCTATGAATTTAGGGTCCTTGGAGAGTAATCTGCGAAACCTGGTGCCTCGTTGAGCCCTTCTACCGACTCCAAAGAAATATTTTCTAATGAACAAGGGACTTGGCGAACATAGCCATGTTCCTTGTTGCACCACACCGGATGGGATTTCTTCCCAGGGTAAGTTATTAGATTCCTTATGGCAACGGAGAATAACGTTTGTAAGATTATTTGCGGTCTCATTCACTTCCTCAGATGTTTCTATATTAGAAATAAGAATCAGTTGAGAGCTCGTTAGTTCCGTGTATTTGTACGAGTTTGCTCTTCTCGGGTTTCTATAAGGAATTTGGCGACCTAAAATCTAAAAATCCGAGATTTTTGGGACAGCCTGGAAATGTGTAGAATAATAATTTGTCTGCAATGTTCAAAATGCCAAAAATATTATGTGCAGACAATTTGCTTTCGCTTTTACCTAACATAGAGCACCTATTTGCCTTAATCGTCACCCTGCCCACATAAATATCAAACGGGTAGGGTGACGGCTATAATAGGAACTGTTACTATATTAAAAATATGGATCAGTGCGAACAATTCTTCTTAAAGCCAAATTTGTAATGAGTCAGCCGAACTGAGAGTCACTTCAGTACCAGTGAGCGGAGTAGTATAGTCGGTAGGGTCCGACCATATGATACCCTACACAACTACCACGGAACACTAACTTTGTGCGGATCTATATTCCGTGTCTGGTAATATTTGCACTCGATAAGAGACCAGCAGCTTCTCTTTCTTACCATGGCATATTTTCGGAATATTTTTTCCCGGGTGAGCATTTTCGTCATACGTTGCAATTTTTTTTTTCATTTTACACTGAAAAGTCTTTGTTGATTTGACCCGCTAAATATTGTCCGATCAAAACAGCTATTCTAATTAGTTGGTCAGATTCCCCTTCGCATGTAAAGTGTTGTGATGTTCGGCTTATTATTGTGGCCTATAGAACGACTTAAAAAAACACGCAAAAATTAAATTATTTGATTAACTTTTAATTGGAACTCCTAAATATCATTTGATCATCTCGGAAAATTTTAGTCGTCGTCCTTGACCATAACCGGAACTTCGTGTAAAATTTCAAATCGATTAGCGCGAAATATATGCCCTTTAGTGCGGTAATGGTAATCAGAATAGGTAGATAGGTATAACTCAGGATTCAGCATCTCAAGACAGCTTTTATAAAAAATTGCTGAAGCTCAGGACTGTTTTTTTTTAATAATTTGCTGTATCTCAGGGACTGCTCCTTTTTTTCGTAGAGAAAAAAATCTAGGACCCCACGATCGTTTTTTTCTTTTATAGAAAAAATGTTCAGACTTTCCGGCAGGCTTTCTTATATACAAAAAAATTGCAGACCCTCAGGACTGTTGTTTTTTTTTTCTTTAGAAAAATTTTAAACCTTCAGATCTTCTTTTAACGCCACCAGGACTGTTTTTATTAGGTCTTCATTTGGCGATCTCAGCGATTTTTTTTCGATTTTCCTATTTCATTAAATATTCTATTAAATACACCACAGAGTGACCATCTCTGCATGAGAATGTGTCATGCTTAAGCTGCTTATGTTCTGCACACTTATAAAAGGAATCTTAATTATGTCCAGTTAAAAAAATACAACAACAACAAAATGTAACGTACAAACTTGTAATGTGCTCTGGTATTCCCGCTACAACAACAGCAAGCGTTAAGTAGTTGCGCATGCGCTCATGTAATAATAAAAATATGTAAAACATTTCCGCGCATTTCTGTTGTTGTTGTTGTATTTTTTCATACATTATAGCACGCGATGTGAATGATGTCCAGAACAGGAGGAGGAGGAGGATGGGGACTTCACGACAACAAACAAAAAGAACAACATGACTTTTTTATACAACGTGATAATGCACAATAAGTTCGAGAGCAAAATTCAACCCCGTTCCGGAAAAAACTGACCATTCTAGAATAACACTTGGAAAATTGTATTTCAGAACGGCAAACAAAAAAATGTTGTGCTGCAGCTTGCATATTTATGATAAATGATATTAAGTCACAGCAGGACATGTGCCACAATTAAAAGCGACCAGAGCGAGAACACGGCTACGGCCAAGTGACCAAACACAGTACCCACATAAAAATAATTTTTCTAGCCACGGTTGCTGGGGACAAAACTAATTTTTTGATCAATTCTTTGGTGATTATCCCGTATGATCATAAAGATTTTTTTGCAAATATTTTCCTGACCGACCACCACCCTAACACACCACATCGTACAGCCATCGCGAGTATTATTTGCCTAGCCAAAACCCAGCTCATGTTGAACTTTATGACCTAACATGGAAATGATATGTGTGCCTGTGTGTATGTGTATGTTCATTTCTAGTGCACCAAATTTTATTATTAAAAGTTATTGTCCAGATCCATTCGCTTGAGGACATTTCAGGATGGATGATGGGGGTCTTATTTACTACTCAGGCGGAACGTGTTCAAACATTAGGCTTAGCGGATAATTTCAATAATATTTGCCAAACTAAAATTGCTAAATCCCATTATAGTTGCCCTACATAAGTGTGTGTGTGTGAGTATGTGTTAGTGTTTAAATGCCTCAAACTGACCACCAGCCATTGTGCATCCCATCCCTTGTTTGAAGTTGCATGCAACAGCAAATATTGACTGCACAGTGCAATTGTTGTGCCATTGTTTTTATAAACACGAGCGAACGGGAGAGGGTGCAAACGGGAGAGGGTGCAAAATGTCCATCATAAAAATCATAAAGACCGTTGAAAATTAGAACAAATCCTTTTTAATTTGTATATCACATGTGTAAATTTGTTCATGTGTCCGACACGTTTATTTGATTGTTTGTTTGTCCTTTTTTCATCCCCCTTTACACAATCTACGCCACCACTATTTCAAACTAAATATTTCGTTGTTATTGTTATTGCCGGATTTTTGGGGATCCCTTTTGTATTCGGTAGGATTATTTTACGTATTATGACCATATTTGTGAAGTGAAATTTCCAAACCGTGACAATTCTTCTATGACATAAATGTCAAATAAAATTGTCAAGTTTATGACTTTGCAAGTCCACAGAGAACGGTTATTTGCCGCAGATTTGTTGCTGGACTATGATGTTGGATTTACTTAATATTTTTGGGTTTCCCTTTTTCTGTTGGGTGTATTTCTATTGTGGGGGTTGCCTTTTTGAGGGTAAATATTTTGGTTTATTAGCAGAGTATTAACAGTTGAGATGAAATCGCAATTGTATTGATGAAGTGGACTTAGAACCAATAAGCATACAAATAAATTCTAATAACGATAAATGAAAAGAGAATTTGACAGATGAAAATAATGTAGAGACTCTTTCTGTTTTTTTTTTTTTTTTTTAGAAAAATTTCTACAACGGGCGATAAATACAAGTTACATGTTGGTCTAAATATTATAATCTAATTGTTTGGTAGCTACAAAAGGATTTAAAAAAAAACAGTGTTGAATGTCTATAAAAACTATAGTCATATATTTTTTGCTTTAATTTTTTTTTACTACTATAAGATAATATATAGAGATTTAGGGTTCTGAAAGAGGTGTGGATTTGAAGAAATGTGTTTAGGGTAATACGAGAGACTTGGGGTAAAAAAAATAGTTTAGTAGGCCTAGTTTTTTTTAATATTTTTTTTAGTTCTATTATAGGATTTTTTTTTTTGGTGTGGTATGGAATTAAAAAATTGGGTCCAGTAAAAGGCCTACAGTTACAAAAATATATTTTGAGAGGCCGGAAGTATTAAAAATATTTTTGAGATTTCCAGCCTCTTAAAGAGAATATTTTTTGTAAGAAGTCTGGATTTTTTAAAAAATATCTTTAGGGATCTATAAGAGGCCTAGCGTATTAAAAATATTCTGGAAATGCCTTGATTTGTTCAAATAATATTTTTCGGAGTCTACATGTTTTTTTTTCGATATGTCGTTAAAGACCTACAGTTTTAAAAACCTTCCTTAGAGGCCTCGATTTTTTTTTTACACAAGGTTTGTTTGTAGTTTTGAAAATATTTTTTTAAGGCCTGTACTTTGAAAAATATTTTTGGAAGTCCTTTTTTATTAAATAATATTTTTTTCTGGGTCAATTAAGGGTATGATGTTTTTTTTTTAATGAATGGATTTAATACATAATATTTATCGGGGTCTATAAGAGGCCTGAAATTGTTAATTAATATTTTTCCGTTTCTAAAAGAACCTTGGATTTAAAAATAATATTTTTAAGGGGCCTACGAAAGTCCCCGATCTGGTTAAAAATACTTTTTCGGACTTTTTAGGGGTAATGTATTCCTGAATAAAAAAAAGCTGTATCTATAAGAGCTAAAGTGCTAAATTAAAGCCACTTTTTAATTCTTAAATACAATCATTTGGTCCTATGACAAATCAATAAAGGGACTGGACCAAAGGTGAGCCGAAATTAAGTTTTTTGGTAGGAATTATGAACCAAAAATCGAATCAGAGCCATATCGCTAAAAAAACATGCCCAAAATACCAAAATTTGGGATGAGGTACCGAAAATATGGAGCAATATAAAATTACAGCCAATTTGGTTGAAAGACGTGACCAAGGAGTAATAACAAGGTATGTGTAAAATGTCGAAATTCGATCTTAAATATTTCAAGCGTATCGTGATTTCAACAGACGGATGAATAGACATGACTAGATATACATAGAATTTTAATGTGATCATCCGCTGAATATTTCTAGGTGTTGCAAACGAAGTGGCAAATTTATTATACACTACACCTTATGATGAAGGGTACAATAAGATAGGGTGAGAGATGTTGGTCAATAAATGGACGTATCTCTAAGCAGAATCTACATCCGCTGATAATCCGAAATGCTAATTTACATACCCTTCTCTTGTCGAAAATAACTAATAGTTTCCTTCAGCAGTTCATATATTCTCTAAGAACCCAAAATCCTAAACTGAGAACCAACCCATCTCTTAGCTACAACTTTCAATCTAAATAAATGGTACCGGATGCTTATATAAAGCAAACGTTTATATATCTTAAACATTTTTACAAGTATGTATTTTAGTATGTATTTACAGGCACTTCAGGTGTATTATTCGGTTTGGATCATTAATATACTTACATTTGTACTCTGCGAATAGGTATTTTACACTCTGAGAATCCGAAATGTCAAATTATTTGCACTTCGATTAGAAATACCCTCTACAACATCAAAAATGCCGTTGTATACATGGACCTGGTATTCTATGGACATACCTTTAATATTTTCTATGATAATTCATTAAAACTGTAAAAAAAAAACATTTAGACCATATTTAAAAAATCCACGTTTAAAGCTTAGATATTCCTTACGAACATATTGTGATAGCCCTTTTAAAATATATATTTTTTAATATCCACGCTTCTAGCCTCCTGTGTTTTATATGTAGAATTTTGAAATGTATCATATGTATACATGTATCTCTCAATTTTCCTAACATTATTTTGTAATACGTTTCTTTTTTATAATTCTTGTCTGACTGTTCAGTTTTTTCGCCGTAACGGGGTTGATTTTGAACTTGTTCATAAGCATGATATTAAAAAAGACATGTCGTTCATTTTTGTTGTTGTATTCCCCCATCCTCCTCTGTAGATTATTGGTCGCGTGCTGTAATGTATGAAAAACTCAACAACAACAAAAGAGGAAGCGGTTTACATATTTTTGTTAGTATTACACGAGCGCATGCGCATCTACTTAACGCTTCTCAATGCTGCAGTTCGGCAACGAAAGAGTTTTGTACGTTAGGTTTTTTGAATTTTTTTATTCTGACATAGTTAAAATTCCTTTTATGAAGTGTGTTTCAACGGTGAAGAGCATGAGGGAATTCCGCATGAAATTCTGTAGCCCTTGTTGAGTGGTCACTTTGTGGTTAGTTTTGAAAAATTTTATAAAAATTAAAATCATAATGTGAAAAATAGTTTTTAAGGGAATAAAAGTTTAGAGAAGTGGGGCAAGTGGGAATTTATTTTGGTCACTCCCAAAATTTGTAAGTTCACATGTTCTTTTTTTTCAAGAAATTTAATTGAATTTTGAAATTTTGGGACTTTTATTCCATATTTAGTACAATAGTATTGGTCTCTTGTAATAAGAATTGCGAAATGGAACTATTTTTATCTAGAATCCAAAATACGCCTACAAACCAATTCCACAAACGGTGCTAGGTCCGGTGAGTATGTCTACATTCACATTTCTTTTTCTGGCAACAATTTACAATGGCATAGCTCGCATATAAAAGTCCCGATCAATTTAAAGGTATTCGAATGCCCACCTCACGTTGGATGGTATACAAATTTCGTCCCGACAGAATTTAATGACGTTTCCATGGAACGAAAATTCTATTGCACATCTGTCCTTTTCGATGATTATGCAATAATAATTACACGAAAAAAGCACAGCATGTCATTTTACAACAGGGGGCTACCGGCAGGATTGATTTTACGATCGGTCAGTGCAGCAAACTGACCGCTCACTTGCGCCGAAACTTGATTGTTCTTTTTTTGTCATCGTCATCATTTATTAATCTGTCCTTTATGATGGTGTAATGTAACTCACTTGTAAAGGGGTTGATTTGTCAGCGGAATATTAGTTTTATTGTCATTTAGAATTCCGCAGGACAACTCCACAACTCTCACTTTTATTGTCCACGCTGACATGAATATCATATAATGATCCTTTTTTATTACAACAAAAAAGATTTCGAACTACCACAAACTGAATATGTAATGTAACACCACTGGGTGTCCTTACTTTCTCCTTTTTTTCTGACGATTTAGGTTTCCGAACAAAGGACCATGGGCGATAAAAATGTTATAATTTTCACGCTAGCCTTTAATATGAAATTTTCCAGTGATGCAATGTGGCTGACTTGGTGTCTGCACTGGTCATCCGAAAAAAAAAACAAACAAAACAAAAAAACCCGGAGACTTGTTGTCTCCCCTGTTTTTTATTGCCTTCCACCACAAACCGTTGAACAAAAGGACGACCAGACGAACAAGCCAATATTTGATGTCATTTGACGTCTGTCATAATTAAAATATGACGCGTGTCCTGTTTTTTGTACGTGTGTGTGTTTGTGTGTCATACTGTGTCCTTTTTGGCAGTGCATTCATATCGCAAATACCTTTAGGACTGGCCGTAGTTGTTGTTGTGTTCTCTATTTTTTTGGCTGATTCACTATGATGTCCGAATTGTTTATTTTGAGGGCGTCGGGTTGGGTATGATGAAATAACTAGAAAGGAAGGAAGTGACTTGTATACTTGCATAACAAGCATGACATGTCCTATTTTCTGCTTCATACTCACAATCACATACACAATTAGGAAATCACCAAAAATTACATAGTTTTGAAAATGTGGCTGACTGACTGCAAGGATATGATTTGATGTAGAGGACAGAATGAACAATGCAATGAGAATAGAACAAAGAGGTGTTAAGCGTATCAATAAATTGAACAACGGAAGAAGGTGTGCTCGGGATATAAAATACATGTTTGGAATATGAAATACACATAGTTTGAAATGATGGCATATTGGGTATGCAACATGCTGTCAACAAAAAATGGCTCAAAGGTATAGACGAATGTAGGAGGGCGTGGAGATTTCATAATTTTGTAGCTCGGGGGAATTTTGGTTTTATTTCAATTTTTTATACAATACTTAGATACATATGAGGTATGTTTTTTAGATATTCCAGAATAGTATCAGCAATATTTTCCAAGTCGGAAATCTCTAAGTAATATATTATGATTGAAGCTATTTCAAGCGAAGTTCAACCATAGCGTTAATGGAACTTGGCACGCTTCTTCGGTCATGTGGTAGCTCGCAATAGGATTATTGAACTTCGGTTTTCATATCAATCCAATTATCCGTCATCAGTTATGATCCTCTGGAGCAGATTTTGTTCTTTGAGGACTGAGTGCAACAATTTCCAAATAATATCAATGTGCCATAGATTTTGTTCGAATTTGAGGATTTATTTGCTTTGCATTTGCAACATATCGAATAATTGGTCGGAGATTCCCTTTTCTATCTTCCCTCAACCGGCAGCTCACATTAGGACAAATGAACTATAGTCTTCATGTTATGAAACCCAAGAGCAGATCTTGAGGACTATGTGTAATACCTTCCGAGGACTTAGTGTAATATCACAAATTTTTGGTAACGAAGTCGAAGACGGACTAAACATGATTTTTTCGTATTCACGACCCACATTTGGGCTGAATCGGTCTCCATGTAATGAATATCAAGAACATACCTTGAGGACGGAACGTAAGACCTCCCAAGGACTTAGTATAATACCATATAAGGGATATAAATACTGGGTCGTTTTAAAACTAAGCAAGAGAAAAATATCTTTCGGAACTTAGCTCAAATTATATCAATGTACGAAGTATTTAAAAAGGCCTCTAATAAGAAACTGTCTTATAAAAATGGTTCATGGTGCAGATCCGATAATGAAATTGCTGACGCATATAAAAGGTTTCTATAGGAAATGCAACACTAAAGATGGGATAAAAATTGAAAGCTTTCTGGATAGGACCTGTCAAATGTCTCACCCAAAATAAATAGTAAAACCAGTGAGCGACCATACGATACCCTACACAACTACCACGGAACTCTAACTTTCTGCCGACGTTTGTTCTGAGCGTGGGCAATATTTCGTGATAGTTGCACCCTCTTGCCCGATTAAAGATCGACAGCACCTCTTCCTTACACTGACATATTTTCCGAATATTCCAATATTGGATTGGATTGTGTTCTGATGTTCGGATTATAATTGTGGCGTATAGATCGTCTCGAAAAAACATAAAAAAATTAGTTTTCAGTCCACTTCATCCCAAAATTTTTATCTGATCTTTCCCAAAAATTATAGCCGAAATCCCTGACCATGCCTGGATCCTCATTGAACATTTCAAAGCGATCAGCGCTATATTTCCGCCCTTTAGTGTGGTAATGGGTTACTAAATAATATCTCAGTACGTAAGCACCTGTAAATTTTTAAGTGTAACTCCCACATCTGAGTACATACGACCATATAATTAGTATCAATTTAAAGGTCAACCACTCCTCTTGGATATGCTATCAACTTCTGGGGTCTTTGTTATTCAGGGGTAAATATATACGCTATAGAATACAAATTTTGTAATTTTTCACACAAGTCAGGGTCCATTTGGCCCTCTAAATATTGACCGATCTTTATCAAAACAAGCATGCTTATTCTATGGCCCGATCCCCTTCTCCATGCAAAAGTTCGCGGTGTTTGGGCCATAATTGCGGATTGTGGAGCGACCAGAAAAACCGACAAAAATAAAGTTTTTGGTCCATTTCATCCCCTAAATATTAACCGATCTTTTCCAAAAACAATAGGGGTCTTTATTGGCCAGAACTCATCCTACATGCAAAATTTCGTGAATATTGGTCCACAACTGTGGCCTGTATCGTGTTTACAAATTATAATGGACAGACGGACGGACACACATGTCTAGATCGATTCAGCTAGTCGAAATACGACGATCGGTATACTTAAAGGTGGCTCTAGGACCAATATTTCGTATAGTTAAAGGTGGCTCTAGGACCAATATTAGTTTATTATAAAATGCATCTTGGTTTGAAACTTTTTGGCTTTGAGAGATTAGTTGAGTAGGCTGTAATTTAACGTTTCGGATGTATTATTGCAAAGGCGTAAGAAAATTCCTCGAACCCTTCTATAAAGGTTTTAGATATTAGATGGATGCATTTTAATTATTCCGAAAGTCCTAAACCCCTTTTCTAATCGATGTCGGTGCACTTAAACATTTCGGGTTCTGGCACTGTATTTTGACATTTAAGGAAACCTGAAATCGAAAATCCTCTTGGCTTTTAGTCCTAATCGCATTTTCTAATATAAGTATCTCTAATTTGAATTTTCAGAAATCCCATATGATAGTTTACCAATTTTAGGTATTATAGAGATCCTGCTTCCGTATTTTGACATTTAAGAATATCATAGGTTGAAGCATCTTCTAGTAGAAACATTTTTACATGGCGCCCAAACACGTGCCATTATTAAATTTTTGGGCACATATGTCAACCGACTAGGCCCATTTCTAATCTAAGTGGCTGCACAATTCTTACCTATATTACTCTGAAGGTAATAAGCCTTCCTTAGAGAAAATAATTTATATGGGCCAATATTTTAAAATGACCCTATAAAGGTCCCTTCTATTTTAATATTTTGGGCATAGTTACAAATGTGAACAGAAATGGCACTCTGTACACCAAACAACACATTGAGAGTGGTAACAGCCACCTTTGAACAAATTGACAAGGAGTCTGTCAAAGTGGGTCTGACAGTAAACAGCGAGAAGACCAAGCTGAACTTGAGAACTACAGTTTCGAGGTACTGCCATAAATAAAACGAATGACATCAGTTTTGAAATTCGGAGGATAGTGATGGCCAACCGATGCTACTATGGTCTGAGCAAACAACTCATAAGCAATGCCACCTCCCGCCAGACCAAACTCACACTTTACAAGACGCTGATACTACTCGTGCTGTTATATGGATCTGAAGCATGGGTACTTACGCAAGCAGATGAGGCAGCTCTTGGAGTGTTTGAGAATAAAATTCTCCGAAATATCTGCGTTGATGGTGAATATCGTCGTCGAATGAACCATGAGTGGTACCAGCTATTCTCGGACATCGACATTGTTACACGTATTGAGCTGCAGCGACTACATTGGCTATGTCATGTTGTGAGAATGGATGAAGATGCCCCAGCCCAGAAGGCATATAAAAGCGAACCCGATGATGGTTCAGAAGGGGAAGGCCACGAATAATATGGTCTTTCAAATTGGAAAAACCGGGCAAAAGACCGATGCGCTTGGAATTTTTTTTTAGCTCGGCTTATAGAACGAACGTTCTGTCACAAGCCAGCTAAGTAAGTAAGTTACAAACCTAATATAATTCTCAACCTATGTGGCATCTCAAATTCTTTGAAGGTAAAAGACATCCCGTCGAAAATTGTGCCGCAAAATATTTGGTATGTTAAAGAATTTAACTGTAAACAATTTTCTATAAAGGTCAATGTCTTGACATGTCCTCCAAATAAAGATCCCACTTGCCACATTTTCCAACCTAGGTGCATTTCCAACCTAAGTGGTTATAATTGGGCACCTCGAATTCTCTGACGGTAATATACTTCGTAAAAGAAAATATTGTATGTGGATCAATAATCTGGCATGACCCCTCCCGTTTTTAATTTGTTGTCATCTCGAGTTCTTAAAGAGTAAAAAATCTTCTGGCCGAAAATTGTCTGGTACAATATCGTTTAATATTTAGCTTATTAAAGAATTTAACTGTAAATTCTGTATAGGTCAATGTTTAGATATGACCTCAAATATGGGACCCGCCCGAGTTTAATTTCCGGTTACATTCATCAAACTAGGCTCATTATTAACCTAAAAGTGTGTAATTTGGTTCCTCGAACACTCAGGAGCTAAAAGACCTCCTGGCCGAAGTTTTAACTGCATGATACCGCGCGATGTTTGGTATCTTGAAGGCCTTTTTTTAAGTGTGCATTTGGTGGATGACGGTTCGATCCGGCGGTTCGATCCAATTGGATTTAATCTTTGTATATCCTAATATTTTAAGTAAGACTAGATCTAGTCCGAAGAAAGGTCTTATCGGTTCACTCCTTCTGCTACATTCCCCAAACAAGGGACTACATTTTGAAAACTTCCGATTGGATCCAAACATGTCGTGGAATTTTTAGTCTATACCATGTACATTTCAAATAAACCAATTTTACTACTTCCACCACTACAAATATTTAAAAAAATTACCACAATTCGACAGCTGCTTATTGTCCAAAAGACAAAGAAAAACCAAAAAGGTCTCCCGTATAATCTCTATTAAATCTGCTACTGAAAAATCACCCAAAACATCACTACCTTGAAGGCATATTTGAAAAACCCTCTTTTCATCTACAATATTGATGCTGGACAAAAACTTTATCATTTATTTTTGAAACCAAAAAAATCAGATCAGTAACTAGATAAATATATTTATTGCACGTTTTCCTCTAGTTAACCATTCATCCATCCATTACATCCAAGTCTAGCTACAGCATTTCCTCCTTTTGAATGCCATCAAGCTTATTTACGGATGTCCTCTATTTAGCTTAAACGGCAAACGTATTATGTGTCCGGAATATGTAATGCGTTTTAAATAAACAATGATAAACCATTTCACTGCTCCTCTCTCCTTGCAACCCTTTTTGGAAAGGGATAACAGCCATCAACCACTTTCTTTTATACTAGTGATAGTCACGCACACACACCACATATCGGACGCAACCAGACGCATCAACCAGGCATCACACCAAGCATCTCATTTGATTGCTGTCCATCAAACTCAAATGCCCGACCAACTGTCCCATATCCAACAAAAGGTCATAGGTTAACCCCTTTTGTTGTTGTAGCCTTTTTTTGTTATCCGTTGCCGTGATATGTTTATTTAAGCTTGTAGTTTAGCTTATATCAATTTTTTGTTCGGTGACCACGTTCCATGCTCACTCACCACCCCTTTCGTTAATCATCGGACATTTGATGAAATGTCCCGACTATCTCTAAATTACCAGATGCCGGTTGAACGTTTTAAATCTTGTTCAATAATATTTGAAAAACAGGGAGAAAGTAGGTCATTAGTCTTTATTACCATTCGAATGGTGGTGTTTTTTAATTCTAATTTTTCTTACTTTTTTGTCGATTTATTTTTTCGGAAATTTTTAATCTTGTTATTTTTACTTTGAATTTCTAAAAAAAACGGATTAATATTTACCTCCTTTCTAATAGATATGCATTTAACATTTAAATTGTGACCTTAATTTGTATGAAAATTGTCAGGATATATTCATAAAAAAACATGTAGGAACATCGCTACGAGGGCAGTTCGGAAAGTTCTAAGCCTAGCACAGAAAGTGCGGTATAGAAAAAGTTAGGTGTTTTGGAAACTTCCATCTCTATTATGATCACGTGTTAAATTTTGTTTCGATCTAGCAACTCCTTCATATAGAAACAGGAGTTCAAAAAAGACGCATCCGCAATTTTTTGCAATGAAAACACGCATTTCTAATTTTTTTGAACACCTGTTTCTACATGAAGGAGTTGCTAGATCGAAACAAAAATTAACGCCAAAACCTATAGCCCTGACTCTTCCGAAAGACTCCTTTTGATTCCCGCTCTCCCAGAAAATAATGCATGGCCAACGATGCTCGTAGCCAGAATGGTCATACATCGACTCAAATCAGTGCTTTTTGAACCGACTGAAACGTGGAATTGATAGGTCATCTACCGTCATACATCGACTCAAATCAGTGATTTTTGGACCGACTGAAAGGTGGAATTGATGGGTCATCTACCGTACAGTCCTGAGTAACTTCTTTTGGTTCCCGCACATGAAAAAAACAATGCGTGGCCAACGATCTTTGTAGTTAAACATTATGTTAAAACGTTTAAAAACCGAACATTTTATGCCGAGAGAAAATTAAATACCAAAATAGGACCTAATTTTTAAAATAGGATGGAGGCATTTTTATGAGAACATTAGCACGCCGTGTGCACAATAGTTTTGATTTAGCTGCACTTTGGATTCAGCTGCCCAAAATACAATTCTTTGATACCTTTTCTCAGGTTTCCTCTCAAATATTTCGTTTAAGCACAGAATTCATTCCAGCACATTTAAGATAAAAGCTCAGAATATTTGCACTTTTCCCGCTCACTACCTTAAACTTTTGTGTTTAGCTGCACAGAGAATATTAAATAAAGGACCATCGTTATTTTTTACACATCGTCGGAAACCACACACAAGGACTTTTGTTTTTAATGCAATAAATATATGCGTTAAAAAATAGTCATTCTGTTTAATTATTAGATACTTGGCGTTGGTCGAGTATTCCAAAAAATGTTATATTGTCCTATTTTTATACAGCGATTTCACTTACGTGCACGCTGCGGCAGGTAAGAGATTTAAGATATCTGAACTTTTTATTTTCATGTACAGAAATAATTGCAAGTATTGTTTGTGCAGGTAACTCACGAATTTGTCCTCGCCTAATATTGGATTTGTTAATATTGAAAATGTTGACCCATTGTGGGGGAGGTACAAGAAGGAGTAGACCAATGGGTCCCATCTTCAAACTTGATCTATTCTTAGTAAAGAAAATAGGTGGGCAAAGTTTGGTTAAAATCGGACATTCCATTCGCCTCATATTGGATTCATAAATATTAAAAATTTTGATCCTTTGTGGGGAGGTACCAGAAGGAGTTGACCGATGAGTCCCAAACTTGATCTTTTCTTGATCTTTTCTTGGTAAAGATAATAGGTTGGGCAAAGTTTGGTTCAAATCAGGCATTCCATTCCCTGATATTGGATTCATAAATATTAAAAATGTTGTGTGGGAGGTACCAGAAGGAGTGGACCGATGGGTCCCATTTTCAAACTTGATCTAGGTTTGATTAATAGAATGGGTTTTGCAAAGTTTGGTTCAAATTGGACATTACATTAGCTTGATATTGGATTTAAAAATTTTTAAAATTGTGAACCTCTGTGGGGGATGTACCAGAAGGAGTGGACCATCTTCCTACTTGATCTAGGCTAGGTAAAGATAATAGGTAGTACAAAGTTTCGTTTAAGGGAAGCCCACCCCCCCTTCTCGATTTTAATTTTTCAAGATTTTCAATGGGCTGGTAAATGAATACAAATGATTGTTAAGGTTTGTAACTTTGCACATATATAATTGAAGATTTAAAAGAGAAGAAAAACAATTTGTTATTGTTTTTTTGTAATTAAAGAAAAATCCTTATTTTTGATGGCGGGCATGATAACTCCTCACAGGAACATCGGAATCCGAAAATTCCAACTGTGTTAGAAAGAGTACATGTCTGGCTCTCGTATGAACTAGGATTATTGACTTCGCTCTAAAATTAACAAAATGGTGGACCTTTGAAAAAATATTTTTGGAAAATCGCCGATTTTTTACCAAAAACCAAGTTTAAAAATAAGGAAGATCTTTACCGATTGGCTTTATCCTAGTTCATACGAGAGCTATACACTCCCAGAGAAGCGTAGCAAAATTTGGAACCGATTGGATTATTAGTTTTTGAGTTATCGTGCCCGCCATACGCAAAAAAATGTTTAGAGAAAAACGCGTTTAAAGTTTGAGAAGCCCTTCAGCCGTCACTTAATGCTGACACAATAAATCGGCTATATCTTCAAGAGTTCTTGAGATTTCCACTTGAAATTTTGTAGAGACATTCTTTAATCAGTGTAGATTCGAATTATATCAACAAAAATTTTGACCCCGAGAATGGGGGGGGTCCCCTTAATGCTGACACAATAAATCGGCTATATCTTCAAGAGTTCTTGAGATTTTCACTTGAAATTTTGTAGAGACATTCTTTAATCAGTGTAGATTCGAATTATATCAACAACAATTATGACCCCGAGAATGGGGGGTCCCCTTAAATCGGATAGTGTTTGTATATTATTATAAAATAAATTTTTAGTACAATTTTGTGGGGGAGGTACCAGAAGGAGTGGACCAATACTCCCCATCTTCAAACTTAAACTAAGTATGGAAGAAATATAAAAGTGTGCAAAGTTTGGATGAAATCGATTATTTCCTACGAGAGTTATCGTGTGCACCAGCCAGACAGACGGACAACGGACGGACGGGCATATGTAAATCGACTCCAAATTTTCTCAAACATATTTGGTCCATAGAAACATGGGGTCTAAAACCAATATTTCAATAAGGCATCATTAGCCATAAGGCTGAGGGTATAAAAATAATTAACGGTCATAAATGTGATTCCTAAAAAAAATCATACCCAACAGATTGACCTCCAATAAAAAAAATTAAATTCTCTTTTCTCCTTAAATCGATTGGAAATAAGTCAAAAAGAAAATATAATTTTTCACAAAAAATAATTTCCATGGAGCACATACAAAGCACGCTTTGGAATGTAAAGGAGTAACTACCATAACAGAACCCAAAAAGAAAAAAAGACAAATTTTGACAGCAAATAATTTCAAAATGTTACTTAACGGTCATATATGTATTTTATATAAAATATCATTCTCAACAGGTAGCCATCGCAAACACACACACACAGAAAAATAAAATTAAAATTTCCCTTTTCCCTCTGTAGTGAATAGAAAGGAATAGTTACCATAACAGAACCTAAAAAAATTTGTTTCCACAAAAAATAATTTGGAAGTGATTTTGGGGGACTTTTTTTAAGACCTTACAGAAATAAACGTTATATACATCTAAAATAAAATCTAAAACCGTGCGCAAAATTTCACAAAAAAAACGTATTTCTACGTGGTTCCTGTGCGTCCCTTTTGTAATCCTTTAATTTATAGGGTCTTAAGTGAATATTTAAAAATATTGCAGAGCTATGGTAAACTATGTAATTGTATATAATATGTTCGGCATAGTAATCTTCCCCACCCAAAAACCGGGGACAGTCACTTCAGTTGGTAATTGAGCTGCCTATGACCATCAAAATGCCTAAAATCAGACGGTAATGTTTTAGGGTGTTAGATGGTAAAAAAGACTGTACCAAATACTATCCCTTTATTATTTTTATTAGCCATATATATTCCATTCCTAGTTCCTCATAACGTATTGAAAATCTTCTCAGAAAGAAAGAAATATTTGATCCCCTCAATGTGACAGCTAACATAGGTGGCACACTTATGTACCTGCTAAATATTATTAATGGTACAATTTTACAGCAATTTAATGTGGAAAATACGTTTTTCTTTCCATTTCCAATTAAACTGTTGGATAATTGGCCACTCACTTGAATGTATTCCACAACTACAAAAAAGAGGAGGCATCTACAATTGTCACATGAAAGATGTATGAAATACACAAGTCATGGTGGCAGGACGTTCGGTCGGTCGGTCGTCTGTCGAACACACTGCCAGGCTGCCGGTCGGTCGCCTGTGTATTCGACACAGGTGTAATTTTTCAATCGTGTCATACTAGAATGATGAACTCATTCACACACACCATGAGGACACCGGAGTCAACGTTTTAACTATTCCGAAAAGGAGAAATATGCAGTGGCATCATTAACAGAGAAGTAGTTGCCGCTAATGTTTCCGTTGCTGTAGAATTTCTAAAAACGAACTGTAGTGCAAAGCACCATAGAAGAGGTGTAGAAAAAAGGAGCAACTGAATACAGGAGGCGACACGCGCCGCATCTCTTCTTCACCTAATATAATTGCAAGGTAGTTTCGGAGTTGTTGTTTTTGCATCGTTCTTTATCAAATGATAATGATGTATGTATGAATGTATCATATATGTCATGGATGGTTATGCCTGTCAAATTGCTGCCGTTCGTTCGGGTTGTTGTTGTTGTTCTAAATACACCCAAAGAAATTACAAAAAGGCAAATATGTACACTATCCTCTACGTGTAGCGTGTATGCACATCATTTGTCCCCCAATGTATTATTCCTTTGAGGATACAAAAAACAGGTTGCATGATGTTGCATGTTAGTGAGTATATGTGTGTCATGTTAACTGAATGCCACCACATGCAACCCGAATACTTCTTTTCCTCCTTTGCTATAATTATGTCAGTATTTTTTATTTTGTAAAGCTGAACAGTTTAAGGTTTTAATTTTAAGGTTTTAAAGTCTGAAGATTAATGAACGATTAGTGTCAAATGAAATAAAACCAACAATCACCCCAATCATATTCTGATGGCTATATTAAATTTATAATTATATGGTGTGTGTTATATACCGACATATGTAAATTGTTATTTAAAAAATTATGAAATATTAAATAATAATAATTGTTCTCTTTAATTTCTTTACAGGTATGTAATTTTCTCTAATTCATCTGGTTATCCGAATGTGAGTTTTCTTTGTATATGTTGTAATATTTGACATGCCTAATGAGGGTCACGTTCCAAAACACGTGGTTTGAAATGACAAGGCGGTATTGTATTTTTTTTTTTTTTTGAAGTCGCACCAAGGGAATGATTATTTGAAAAAATATATGGGCAATATTGCCAGTTTTTTAACATAGCTGAAGCCGAAGTTCACCCCTTTATAACTTCGGAATTATCAAAATACGTCTATCGTTGCAAACTTTTTATAATATTGATCTCCAGAGTTTATTCGTGTGGAAGCTATGTCTTATTTAATGTAAAAAATGGATAAAAACAGGTTGAGGCAACCCAGGTTTTTTATGTTTTTTCTCGATTTGTTGCTCAGTTGTTAATTTCACGGCCTTCGTGCCAATGTAAAAAAAGCCAACAAAAT
>NW_026878888.1:0-24735 GCF_032173495.1 Musca vetustissima | reverse complement strand
GTTGATTTAAAGAACCCATCTTCGGCGTCAATTTTTTTATTTAATTCGAATCTACACTAATTCAAGAATGTCCCTACAAAATTTCAAGAGAAAATCTCAAGAACTCTTTAAGATATAGCCGATTTATTGTGTCAGCATCAAGTGACGGCTTAAGGGCTTCTCAAACTTTAAATGCGTTTTTCTCTTTTGCGAATGGCGGGCACGATAACTCAAAAACTAATAACCCAATCGATTTCAAATTTTTACACGTTTCTCTATGAGTGTACAGCTATCGTATGAACTAGGATAAAGCCAATCGGTGAAGATCTTCCTTATTTTTAACTTGGTTTTTGGTCAAAAATCGGTGATTTTCTAAAAATATTTTTTCAAAGGTTTTGTTAATTTTAGAGCGAAGTCAATAATTCTAGTTCATACGAGAGCCAGACATGTACTCTTTCTAACACCGTTGGAATTTTCGGATTCCGATGTTCCAGTGAGGAGCTATCATGCCCGCCATCAAAAATAAGGACTTTTCTTTAATTACAAAAAAATAATAACAAACATTTTTGTAAATTATTTTTCTTCTCTTTTAAATCTTCAAATATATATATGCAAAGTTACAAACCTTAACGAGCACTGGTATTGATTTACCAGCCCTTTGAAAATCTTGCAAAATTAAAATCATGAATGGGGGGAGGTTCCCTTAAGGGGGATACCCCAAATGATGGAGCAGCGGTAGTAGCGGGACATTAAAGCAGTTAACTCTTTGATGTTTATACCCTACACAACTATGTTGTCAGGGTATTATAGCTTTTTGCAGCCCCAAAAGTTTGTAACGCCGCGAAATATTGGTCCTAGACCCACCTTTAAGTATACCGATCGTTATATCTCGACTAGCTGAGTCGATCTAGACATGTGTGTCCGTCCGTCCGTCTGTCCATTATAAATTGTAAACACGATACAGGCCACATTTATGGACCAATCTTCACGAAATTTTGCATGTAGGATGGGTTCTGGCCAATGAAGACCCCTATTGTTTTTGGGAATGATCGGTTAATATTTAGGGGATGAAATGGACCAAATACTAAATTTTTGTCGGTTTTTCTGGTCGCTCCAGAGGCCGCAGTTATGGTCCGAACATCGTGAAATTTTGCATGGAGAAGGGGATCGGACCAAAGAATAAGCATGCCTGTTTTGATAAAGATCGGTAAATATTTAGCGGGTCAAATGGACCCTGACTTTTGTGTGAAAAATGACAAAATTTGTATTATATAGCGTATATATTTACCCCTGAAGGACATAGACCCGAGAAGTTGATGTTATATCCAAGAGGAGTGGTTGATCTTTAAATTAATACCAATTATATTGTTGTATGTGCTCGGATATGGGAGTTACACCTAACCCATTATCACTCTAGAGAGCGGAACTATAGCGCTGATCGATTTGAAATGTTCCATGAGGTTCCAGTTATGGTCAAGGACAACGCCTATAATTTTCGGTGATGATCAGACAATAATTTTGGGATGAATTGGGCCGAAAACTTAATTTTTTGTGTAATTTTCGAGTCGATCTATAGACCACAAACGAAAGCCGAACATCACAACACAACCCACGGTGAAGGGAATTGTACAGATTCCCTGTACTGAATACTCGTAATATTCGGAAAATAAGTCAGTGTGAGGAAGAGGTGCTGTTTACCTCTAATCGGACAGAAAACATTCGCAGAAAATTTGAGTTCCGTGGTAGTTGTGTAGGGTATCGTATGGTCGGCCCCGTCCGACTATACTGCTCCGCTCACTGGTTTTTTTATTTACACAACAACAAAATGGAAAAAAGAATGTGAAGAAAAACGACAACAAGAGCACCTAGATGTAGGTACCATAAAGACCCTATTTTACCACATACATACATGAATACAATAAAAAAGCCTAGATAATTAAAACAAAACTGGAAGATTTTAAACTGGGAATGACGCCATAAAACGGAATAGACAAGAATAATACGGAAAGTCCCTTTTAATTCTGTGTTCTGTCTCTTTTCAATACTCCTCTCTTATATATTTTTTTAGTTACATCGAGACAGCCAATGAATTGTGAAGTCGACCCTTGTCATGCAAATTTGTAGCGCGTGTGTGTGTTTGCATGCTGGGTTTGTCGGCAAAATAAAAACCGTTTGTCCGAAACTTTTAAAAGCCGTCGCAAAAACAACAATAACATAAAGAAAAATATGAGTATTGAAATAGTGCTGTAGATTTGTGAACGGAATTTTATGTAGAAGATATTTTGAAGTTTAGAATATCTCCTGAAAAAAAATATATCCTGAAATCCTCTAAACAGAAGATCTCTTAAAAACCTACTATACATGTTGGACCTTCTCAAGGTCTTCTAAATAAAGAAACCTCTTGAAGGTATCAAATACAGAAGATCTCTTGATTCTGCAGGCCTTCCATTCACAGAAGCATTTCTGTAGGTCTTCTATGTACCTAAGATCTTCTATATACCGACGATCTTCTGAAATTCTTACATATGCAGAGGATCTCCAGAAGTTCTTCAATATACAGAAGACTTTTTGAAATTCTTCTTCTCCTGAAGGTTATCTATATGCAAAAGATCTTTTGAAGATCATGGGGTTTTTTAAAACAAAATAACTACTGTACAGAAGTGTAACTGAAGTTCTAATAAACATAAACGGTCTACTAGAGATATTCCATAAGCAGATGACCTCCATAGAGCATAGGTCACCTCCTAAAGTTGTTTCTTATAATATGTCTTAATCCAAATACAGAAGCCTCCACGAAGGATGCCTTCTGTTTATAGAGGCCTTCCAAAGGGGTAATAAAATATGTAGAGCCATTGAATGTCTTATATTCATAGTATACCACTAATTTATCCACACAAGACCTTTTCTGGCCTTAAGAGAAATCGATTATACATAGAAACCCTCTTCTGTCCTGAGTATATCACTTCTATCCCTAAAATGCATATCATTATCAAAAGGAAACTTATTTTACCCATAGTAGACCTCTTCTATGCAGAGAAGATCCCAGAAGACTTATTCAATGTACAGAAGATGGCCTGTTCAATTTAGGGAAGACATTTTCTATTCACAGAAACATTTTAGCTCTATTCTATCCATAGATGATTTCTTCTATTCCCAGAATATCCTTTCTATCCATAGAAGACATTTTCTATCCTCTTCGGTACAGGAAGACCTCTTCTCATAGAGGATCTCTTTTATCCTACGAAGACCTCTTCCATCCACAGAAAACACTTTCCATCCATAGAAGACCTCTTCTATCCATAAATAACAATTTCTATCCATAGAAGATCTCTCCTATTCATAGAAGACATCTTCGATCCAGAGCAGACCTCTGCTACCCATGGAGGACCTCTTTTATCCTTCGAAGACCTCTTCCATCTCTAGAATACCTTTGCTATCCTTTCATGACGTCTTTAATCTATCCTTTAATACATCCAGTGAAGACCTTTTCTATATATAGCAGACCTCTTCTATACATAGAAAACCTCTAATATCCATAGAAGACCTCTAATATCAATAGAAGACCTCTTCTATCCATAAAAACCCCCTTTATACATAGGATACCTTTTCTATATATTGAAGACTTATATTATGACGACCTCTTCTATATATTGAATACATCTTCCATCAACAGAAGACCTCTTCTATACAATTAATACCTATATTAATCTTCGGAGACTTCTTTTATTGTATGCACCTATGATTACCTCTTCTATTTTTAGGTGGCCTCTTCAAAGAAGACCTCGTTTATCTATAGAATACCTGTTCTATCCCTAGAATCAGGGACGTACATAAATGCATTTATTTCGCAGTAAATTTATGTTTGCAACAGCGAATTTTTTTCATTTTGTACATAAAAATATTAACAACTGATGTTGAGATTCATAGACAATGAACATAATAATAATAGGTTCAAAGTTCACTTTTTGAGTCTGATATATGATTTATATTTTGATTTTTTATCCATTTTTGACAATCCATTCAGGTGATGGCTATGATGATGATATACACACGGCATGATGCTGAGCCTTTTTGACTAAACCATTTGCCATAAAATGTTTGAAATGCATTATAAATTCTGCGGCAGAGGCTATTGAAAATTCGGCTTCGAGTTGCATGGAAACCAATACACAACCGTGAACTGCAGCAAAAAATGCAACCAACCAATATGTCCGCAGTAATAACAACAACAATGAAGATCAGCTTCTAAATAAATTACAAAACAGAGTTTCATATTACATTGATTGCTTTGCTAGTCAGTAACGAAAGGAGGCAAAAAGGAAATATTTGTTAGCTAACCAATGCTACTTTATGTGGAAACATGGGTATTTTGCTTTGGCACGCAAACAAATATGATTGTGGTCTATACGCTTGACTAGGCTGGACAAATGCAAACAATTTTGCTGTCACATATGCCAGGACTACAACAATCAAGGCAGGATGCTTAGTTGGATGGTGCGTTAGGGCGTAACTATATAGAATAAACATAAACTAATCTTCCGCTGTTTGTAACTGCAATTACAAAAGGGTAAGTGGCTGTGGTACTCTTACTACTATTGTTGTTATATAAGGGGATGTGTGTGCGGCATATACCACACACAATGTCAATCAATGGTGAAACCACTATGGTAGGGCCATTGTTGATTACAAGAGGTCAACTGTAAAAACCAGTAAGGAATGTAGTAAAGTCGGACGGGCCGACTATATGATACCCTTCACCACTTTGGGTATATTCAACAGATGGGATCCTAACAGACGTCGCATTTTTGAAGGACCATTAACATGAAATTAAACATGTCATTCTGCAACCTATACTAAATTTTGGTTGCTTCCTACAATAGGACAAAATTATGTAAATAAATATAAAGCAAAATATCGAAAACCGATTTCATAGAATCTTGTCACATGTTCGGCCACATTTTTAGTTCTTCTTGGCACACATCATTCTGGAACTAATTCAGTACTCTGTGCCAAATTTCATGCAAATCGAAAGATATAGAGGGACTTTAGTACCTCATTTACCTTAAATCGGACGAAAATATATATGGGAGCTATATCTAAATCTGAACCGATTTTTCCCAATTTCAATAGGGTTCTTGGGCCAAATAAGTGACTTGTGCCAAATTTCATCCAAATCGGGTTTTAAATGCGACATGTACTTTGTTTACAATTTAACATCTACAGACGGACGGACGGACATGCATAAATCGATTCAGAAAGTGATTCTATGCATATTCTTAAAATGGACCATGTGTCCATCTTGTTTCCTTTTGCCTGTTACAAACATATGCACAAAGACATAATACCCTGTACCACAGTGTGGTGAAGGGTATAATAAAACAATGTATTGTTTAGTTTGGAAGGATAACAGCGACAGCGTGCGATTGAAAGAATATTTGTAACTTATCGCAGTGTTATTGTGCGGATGAGTGTTGGTTATGTGTTCATATAACAAAAAGTTGGATATTGAGATTGTGATTTTTCTAAAAGAATAAAAATCTGCTTGTTCCACAGTGAACCTAAATCCACCACCCTGCAAGGACCTTCGGTTGACATACAAATACTTCGATGTATTATAAATGGAATCATAAAAGATTATAGGTCAGGGAATTTTGTATGGAGATATAGGACCATCCAAATACCTATACTTGGGCTGGGCCATTATAAGAGGGATTTTCCTCAACTCGAAAAGTATATATAATTTTCCACTCAATATGACGTCAATAGATCACTGTATCATTTGGGTTTTAAACCATTTCGGTTGAAAATGTGCCCATAGTTAAACCAGTAAGGAAAGTAATAAAGTCGGAAGGGACCGACTATATGATACCCTTTGCCACTTTGGGTATATTCTACAGAAGTCGGTCGAAAATGTATATGGGATTGACACCGGACTTACTTTGGATCTTTGGTGCACCATTTAATCGGACGAAACAATATATGGGAGCTATATGTAAATTTGAACCGATTTTCGGTGGGCCAAATAAATGGGACGTGTCAAATTTCATCCAATTCGGATCATAAATGCGACCTTTATGTTGCTTACAATTTAACAAGGACAGACAGGCGGGCATGTATAAATCGACTCAGAAAGAGATTCTATGCATATTCTCAAAAGGAACCATGTATCTATATCGTTTCCTTTTGTCTGTTACAAACATATGCACAAATTCATAATACCCGTTACCACAGTGTGATGAACTGTATAAAAAACGAACTTTTTTGGTTGCCGAAATATGATGGCTATCTTAAAAAGTGGGACCTATATTGATTATTTTGGGTAGGGAGATTCGATAACCAATGATAGGTCACTTACCAATTTTTAGAAAATTTGCCCAAAGTCCAAAAAATACCGAACATTTTGGGGTGATGTTTTATGGAAACTTCGTTAACAATTTGTAAAATGTGGATAACCCATAACACCCAACAGCTATTTCGATAGAAAACCGTTCACGAAATACCGAATGTGGTTCGGATATATTCAATTTTCAATACCAAACATTGTAGGAGCACTACCATCGTATGTGAAAATTTTAAAAGCTCTATCTTGAATATTGCGGTTAGACACACGTAATAGAATTCTATGCTGATCAATAATATTTCAAATATTTCGATGTTGCAAACGGTATGTCGTATTTAATATACAATTACTTATGATGGAAGATATAACAAAAAAAATTGGAGGAGCTTACGTAAACGGCAATGTAGGAAATATAATAACATGTGGAACAACCAAACAAATTTTTGTTAATCATGTGAAGTTGTTGACATAATTAACAAAAATTTGGCACTAACACTTTTTAGACACTCTTTAGTATTTATTATGACGGGGGTAATCTATGGTAGTGCAATGGAGACATGTTTAGGCATCTAAAAATTTGCTGAACTTTTTTATAAAACTCACCTTAAGAATGACAGCTCTTTATATACTGGCAAAGAACAAAAATTGTTAAGGTAATCCACAAATGAATCTTTGGCATCGTCTGCTCTTGGAAGAATAGTTCAGCATTCGATGGATGATGGCTTGCTTTGAATTTGTGGAGCGTCTCCGGATTTCGAATTTATCCATTGTTGTGTTATTATTTGGTTTTTTTGTTGTTGTCATTATAGTTATAATAGTCAAGGCTTATGTTGCACAAATATGCAAATGGCGATGATTTAGTTATATTAAATCGGAAACTTTTTGTATTTTGTTGTTATCCATAAATTTTTCCTTTTTTCTCCGGCTGTTATTTCATATTTCTTGATTGTTTTGTGTCAAATGTTGCTTGTTTATTTCAAAGCACACTTGAGAATTCTTATAGAGATATTGATAATGTTAAAATTGTTCACCCTTTGCTCATTCTGTTTTTCTCTATAATTATGCTATTTTATTTGATCAATTTGTTTCTAATATATTTCACTAATTGTATTATTGACTGCGTATCACACAACATTCACTGAGAGTCATAACACAACATGCAACACTGTAGCCCCCACAAACCGACCGACGTCATTTCATCCGACCAAATGTTATTCATGCAGCGAAACACAAAATACGACTGAGTGGCGTTTGCTCATTGCTGTTGCTTCGCCATAGTGAGTGCAAAATTCAGAGTGGGGTTTGTTTGAGTGGTCTGTATATCAATGGAGAAACTGGAAATATAGAGAATTGTAATTTCTTTATAAATTATTTGAAATCATTTAATTTATATATTACTTTTATATTAATAATAAAAATAATAAAATGATAGTTTTGATTTGTTTGTGGTAACATTTAAGGCCAATAATTGATACCAGTATTATTTTGCCGCTTAATATTGAATTGTTAGAGTGTTTTTGTTGATTATTTGTTTACATTTTGTTTAGGGACAGTGTTGCCGTTTCATATTTAAGAATTCTATCAAAAGGATACACTTTTTGTGTTCGTTACCATCAAGTTACCATCTATCAATCTTTTGTTAGTTACGCCTTTTTGTATTATTAGACGCAAAACCCGCTTAACAGATGTTAATGAGATTTACACAGTATGTCATGACATGTCCTGAAAGTAACATAGGCTATATAAACTTCTAAAATTCCGCGTGGATGCAGAGTTATAGCATCAATAGTGAACATACCTCAAAATTTCTGTACATGTAATATGCGTATATCTTTAGAACGGTAATAGATACCGTTTTCAAAATTTGTCTGAATAACGTAGGTGTAAATACACATCATCCATACAAAAATGAGCGTTGTACGATTGGGGAAAATGCATTCACCGTTGCACTTAAATAAATTACATACAGAAAAAATAAAATTTTTTGTTTGATTAATCCAAAACCGCTCAGCAGATTTTACTGAGAATTTTACAGCACCTCATGCAACATGATAGAAAAATCATAGGCTAGATAAAATCCTAAAATTTCGCGCGAATGTGGAGTTATATCATCAAAGGAAATCACAAATCTAAAATGACATAGGTATTCTATGTTTATATCCTAAGGGGCGTTACAGATTCCCGCTTTAAAATTTGCTTGAGTAAATTGGTTACAAATACGGATCATCCCTATAAAAATTGGGGTGATAAAATTGACGGAATTTACTCACAATTGAATTTAATTTATCTATACATGGAAAAAAGAAACACTTTTGGTTGTAGACACAAAACTCGCTGAATAGACTTTCCAAAAATTTCATGCCATCCCATGGAAGTAAGATATGCAAAATAAACTTCCAAAATTCCGCGATGACGAAGAGTTGTAGCATCAACCGTAATCATATATCTGAACTAATATTAATTTTCTATGCACATATCTGAATATCTTGAATATGTTCATAAATGTATGTATGATACTCAGATACGTACAAACCCAATCTAAAATGACCAGGAAGAAAAAATTGGTAAAAATCAGAAATTTTCGATTCATAATTGTTTGTCCTTTTATATTATTATCAGTAATTATAATAGCCACCAGTTCAGTAATTAATCTCTTCATTGTCATGTTCATACATACACATTGAAATAAAATTTATGTAAAATGAAAAATTATTGACATTATATTTTTTACATTTTGTCATTAAAAAAAAAACAGTTCAGTTTTTGAATGTTTTTTTTTTTCTTTTTAATTTTAATAATTCTACAATCATTGGAGAAATCGAGTATGAATTAAATACAAGTATGTATCAGCAATAATTGGGAGCTATGCAGAAGCGAAATGCGGATGATGGATAAAAAGTTATAATAATCTGAAATCTGATGTGGGTTATTATCACAGCTGACCTGAAAACAAAATGTGTTCATTATTGGAGAAGTTTAGTTGATCAAACGAATACATATTACTATAGAGGAAACTACTAACTCAATAGCCACAAATTTTATCTTCGGACTTGAAATCGGTTTCCTAAAAATACCAAGAATACCTAAAAATACCAGTTAAGAACATGATACAAACATGAGTTAAGAAGAAGTCTAAATATATGTTTGTTAAGAATATTACAATGTGAAGGGATCCCGGCCATATAATAGGGAATCAGATGAGAATACAGACATAAAGGTAGGTGGCAATGGGAATGACGGATTTTATTGGCTTTTGAACGATTAATGAAAACCGTGTGAATATTGTAGAAAATATATTAGTGTATACTCCTATTGAGACAAATCAAGCCAGGTTTTTTTTTAATAATACCACTGTTAGCCAATTATTTTTTAAAAAATTATTTCTAATCTATTGAATCAAATAACGTATACATTAACCAGCTGCTACAGTATTAGTACTGATACATTACACTTCGAAATATTTATAGTCGAAGGGTAATTGGATTATAATACCTATATCAATACTATCAATAAATAGTAGCATTTAAACTACATAAAAATAGTTTTCTACGTGAACTATCCTATGTTAATCACTTTAGTAGGGGCAGCGAAACGCCACAGCTAGTAATTAAATAAAAGTGGCATATAAAAATTAAAAACCTGGAACTATTATTTTAAATATTAATATACATCCGCCAGTTGAAATCCCGATAGATTTCGCAATATTTAATATAGAGCTTCGAAATTTTACACATACTCTCTTAGTTCTCCTCGAATGAGATAAATTGATCCACATTTTGGAATAGCCCCCATATGATGGTACCTACCAACTTTTTGGGGAAAGTGGATATATATCCACATTCAATCGAATTGACTGTAAATCTTCCCCATTATTCAGAATTTTTACACTTTGCCACTCCCAAAAAATATTCCTCATCGAAATATTCGTTTCAGACCCTATCCGTTTCAGACAATTTGGAGTTCATTTGCAAATTTTATTCCCGTTTGAAATTGAAAATCTATAAAAAAAACCAAAGGTATTTTCGTGGTCCAGGGACTCCAAATAAAACGATTTGGAACGCCTAAATAAAATTTGTTTGTTCTTTTGTATCCATAATGGAAAATTCTTACAGATTCTGAAACAAATCGCTCTAGTTTCTGCCAGTTTCCTTACCCCCAAGTTTTTAGAAGTATTTTATAATCAAGGAGATTGTAATTTGATATACATATACAAATATACAAATATACTTTTAGCATATGTTTTTTCTCACATGGAAATACTCGCAAAATAATTGACAATTCCTTGAGTTTCATTATGTAAATACACTAAAGATATTGTTACCAATTAATGATTTTCCCGTAAGAGGTTTAAAATTTTATATGTATGTAAAGACATGTTAGTGAGTGCTGAGTTTTACATTCAAGTGGGAGATCTATACTAACAACACATTCACATTCCTTTACTTATTGTCCTAGTCCCATGACACAAATAAAATCATGTTGTTGAAAACTAACACCCATATTAAAACACATTTTATTTGAGGCCATTTTGAGAGAGCTTTAGAATACACGTGCTACTTGCACGAATGTCTGCCATTCCTGCTGCACAACATTCAATGTCAATTTGTGAGAAAACTCATGTCTGTAAATAAGACCAACTCAACCGTAAATACATACATAATACTCCATTTATGAGTCTGCGCAATATTAACACCTAAAAGAATGCAACAAGTGGTGTTCTTTTCAGTTGAGCAACATCATATCGTAATATTTGTGCGGAAATGAGTGAAATCGAATTATGTTATTTGAAAGAATGTGGTTGTGTATTATGTTAGTTATATGAATGAAACCTGGAATACGATAAATAAGATAACATGCGTACGATATTATCTCAAATGCGATAAATCTACATGCATACGAGTTCACTCATTTCAATTAGAAATAATATCTAATAATCTTTAGTTGCTCAAGTATAAAGTCGACTCCGCTTTACTGAAACGGAATAAAATCTGGATGCTTGTTTCTGTTATCCGATGTTTTCATTTAAGCGGATTTCAAATTTGAGTATCATCTTGAAGGCTTTAAATAATAACTAAGAGTTGTAAAAAGTGGACGACCTCCTCAAAATTTTGTTAATTATATGGCAGCTCGTTTTAACATTTCCCCTATGAATGGTACATTTTGTAACATATCTTGGTACATCTTTGTTACTTGTATATAAAATAAAGAAATGCGGAACAGATTTTTTGCGAATTTTCCAAATGGGTTAAAAAGTTTGGCCGCACGAATTTAACTTTCTTCGACGTCAAATTTCGATATACTTGACACACACGTTCCATACGTCGGAAAAAAAACTTTATTTGCAGAAAAATATCTGTTATGGTAGGCTTTGAAGTTGTGATTCTTCAATGCTAAATATTCTTTCATTCTCATGACTTTCAGTAATACGGAGTGATTTGAAAGGACATTGCAATATTTGACTCCAAAAGCAATTTCAATTATCCAGTTATGCGAAGTTTCACTTATGCGGAGTTAATTTGTGGGCGATTAACCTACAATGTAATGGTGCAGGAAATCAATTTCACTTATCCGATATTTTTCAGTTAAGCGACTTACAGTAAAGCGGAGTCGACTGTAGTAAGAAGTTGTTCAAGTATCGTGAAGAAGAGTTGTTCACCGGAAATCAACAAGTGTATACGATATACCAACTCAGTTTTCGGTATAAGAGATTGCTGTATTTTGTGCGATATTATTATACCCTACACAACTATGTTGTCAGGGTATTATAGCTTTGTGCAGCCCCAAAAGTTTGTAACGCCGCGAAATATTGGTCCTAGACCCACCTTTAAGTATACCGATCGTCATATCTCGACCAGCTGAATCAATCTAGACATGTGTGTCCGTCCGTCCGTCTGTCCATTATACAGGCCACAGTTATGGACCAATCTTTACGAAATTTTGCATGTAAGATGGGTTCTGGTCAATGAAGGCCCCTATTGTTTTTTTTTTTTTTTTTTTTTGAAAAGATTGGTTAATATTTAGGGGATGAAATGGACCAAAAACTTTATTTTTGTCTGATTTTCTGGTTTTACATGGAGAAGGGGATCGGGCCCAAGAATGAGCATGCCTGTTTTGATAAAGATCGGTCAATATTTAGCGGGTCAAATGGACCCTGACTTTTGTGTGAAAAATGGCGAAATTTGTATTCTGTGGCGTATATATTTACTTCTAAAGGACAAAGACCCAAGAAGTTGATAATATATCCAAGAGAAGTGGTTGGGCTTTAAATTGATACCAATTTTATTATCGTATGTAATCGGATGTGGGAGTTACACATAAATATTTTCAGGAGCTTACGTATTCAGATCTTATTTAGTAACCCATTTCCACACTAGAGGGGGGAAATATAGCGCTGATCGCTTTGAAATTTTCAATGAGGTTCCAGTTATGGTCAAGGACAACTCCTATAATTTTCGATGACGATCAGATAATAATTTTGGGATGAAGTTGGCCGCAAATGTAATTTTTGGAGTCGACCACAATTATAAGCCGAACATCACAACACAACCCGCGGTGGAGGAAATCTGGACAAGTATAGGCTGTACTGAATGTTAGAAATATTATGAAAATATGACAGTGTAAGGAAGAGGTGCTGTTGACCTCTAATCGGGCAAGAGGATAAAAAAATTAGAATCATTTCTGATTTTTTTCACAAAATATACATAAATCTGCAAAAATATTAAATTTAAAATCTGTCACTTTCTTAACGTTTATTTTTCTGGCAAAGTGTATTTTATATTTTCCCAAGAAATGTTGTAATGACATACATACACACATATTACAATATATCTTCAAGAGTTATTTATTAATATACCTACAGCTAGTATAACAATAACTTACATACGCAAACGGTTACCACAACAAAGCTCTTTTAAATATCTTTTGGATTTACACAATCTACCCCAAAGCAAATATACCGGACAGATGTTTTGTGTGAATAAAATGAATATGTTAGTTTTGGTAAGCGCAGAAACATTATTGGGGTATAGTTAAAAAATAGATTTTTGACAAATATTTTTAAAATATCAAGTTGAATCTCAAATTTGTCTTAGAACTTAATTCTCTAACAATGACGGATAGTAAAACAAATTATATCTTCTACATATCTCAAAAATTACGTAGTTACGTTGACGTCGGTAATTCCGATTTGAAACTTTTCCTCCCAAAATCATTACAGCCAAGAGCATTGATTTATTTAAAACCATAAAGCACAACAGAAGAAAACAAAAATTGTTTTGGAAGTTTATTATTATCCACATTCACGTTACTTAGTCGCCTTTCTGCCTTGATGAAATGAAGGATAAATTTCCAGAACACATTACTTTTAGGGTGATGAATACCAAAATTGTGTCAGGTCGAGTGTCTGATGTCCGTGTATGTCCGTGTATGTGTCTGATGTTAATTATGTGAAGGAATGTCGTCCCGTCGAGTGGCATGTGTGTGGTTATGTATTTAAGTAGTTAATCAGAAGTTACTTCCTCTGCAGACAGCAAAACTACATGTTTATGGTTTTGGTTCTCATTATACCCTACACAACTATGTTGTCAGGGTATTATAGCTTTGTGCAGCCCCAAATGTTTGTAACGCCGCGAAATATTGGTCCTAGACCCACCTTTAAGTATACCGATCGTCATATCTCGACTAGCTGAGTCGATCTAGACATGTGTGTCCGTCCGTCCGTCCGTCCGTCCGTCCGTCCGTCTGTCCATTATAATTTGTAAACACGATACAGGCCACAGTTATGGACCAATCTTCACGAAATTTTGCATGTAGGATGGGTTCTGGCCAATGAAGACCCCTATTGTTTTTGGAAAAGATCGGTTAATATTTAGGGGATGAAATGGACCAAATACTAAATTTTTGTCGGTTTTTCTGGTCGCTCCAGAGGCCGCAATTATGGCCCAAACACCGCGAATTTTTGCATGGAGAAGGGGATCGGGCCAGAGAATAAGCATGCATGTTTTGATAAAGATCGGTCAATGTTTAGCGGGTCAAATGGACCCTGACTTTTGTGTGAAAAATGACAAAATTTGTATTCTATGGCATATATATTTACTCCTGGAGGATGTAGACCCCAGGAGTTGATAGCATATCCAAGAGGAGTGGTTGGCCTTTAAATTGATACCAAATATAGTGATGTATCTACTCAGATGTGGGAGTTACAGTCAAATATTTACAGGTGCTTACGGATTCAGATATTATTTAGTAACCCATTACCACATTAGAGGGAGAAATATAGCGCTGATGGCTTTGAAATTTTTTCATGAAGTTCCAGTTATGGTCAAGAACAACGCCTACAATTTTCGGTGATGATCAGATTAAAATTTTGGGATGAAATGGACCGAAAACATAATTTTTTGTGTGTTTTCGAGTAGAGTATAATCCGAAAATCACAACACAACCCACCGTGAAGGTAATCTGGACAAGTAATTAGAAGGACTGTACTGAATATTCGAAAAAAGTAAGGAAGAGGTGTTGTTGACCTCTAATCGGACAAGAGGGGGCCAATATCACGAAATATTACTCAAACTCGGAATAAACATCCTCAGAAAGTTAGAGTTCGTGGTAGTTGTGTAGGGTATCGTATGGTCGGCCCCGTCCGACTATACTGCTCCGCTCACTGGTTTTTGTATTTTTTTGTTGTATTATCTAACTAAGTGGAATATATAACTACTTAGTACAACATATAGTCGAACATAAATGGATAAGCCCTCTTTAGATTATAGTGATTAAACCACCAAGGCTCTTTGAAGGTGTTTATTACTGTACTGACTTCTCTAATTCCCCACTTAATATTCATTCTTTAATAAATATCATAGTTTTTGGAAGAAGGAAGTATAATAATAAACTGAAAAGGGGAAACATAAAAGGAAAACTACTTCTAAGGACTATAAATTAGTAAACATAATTTGAAGGTGTTACATTTTTGGTAGGAAAAACTTATTCCTTTTGTTGAAACTTCATCGTAATGAAAGTGATGAAATTAATTAATATTTAATAGGTAATATTAATTATTTATTAATAATTATTGATATAGTAAATCTGTGTTTGGAATGTGAATATAGATATAATATTATTAATTAGTGTGGAAAATCTCCAAGAATGTAAGAATGGCTAGTGGAAGAAAACCACTTAGTTTAGTTAGACGGTTTGGAAAAATAAAAATAAAGGGACCATGGCGACAAAAATCCTTGGTATCAACGACCATAATTGTTCTGCTTGAACAAGTTGTTGTTGATGTCTTCAGAAAAAATCGAACTGCGGCAAAGAAAAGACGAATTATTGTGCACCTCACAAACCAGTGCCTTTTTGACCTACCTACCTATTGACATAAAAATGGGTAGACGAAAGTTACTTCTGAAAAAGCATGTTCTGGAGTTGTTTCAGTGCCTCATGTGGGTGCCTTCATTCTGTCTTCAGTAACATTAAGCATATATTCTACTTTCCATGTATGTACATTAACAACAAAAAACCCTCGGTGCATGTAAACTGTCTGGCAACTGTATATACTTGATGTTCATATCCTGTACGGATGCGATGTTATTTCCGTAAAATTCTTATCATGGACATGGCAGGCCTAAGAGATTGCCAGTGGTCTAAAAGCTGATGGCATACATGCCGTTTACTTTTACTTTTTGTTTTAAATATCAGATAGGTGAATGAACTGCCACAAATAAATGTGAAATAAAATTTTATAATATCCTTGAAGTGTGAATATTGGGTACTATGCTGTAAATAAGTGCTTCATAATTTTTCATTTTAGAGGGCGGAATTGTTAAATTTATTAATGATGAGGAAATGACCCACTGTCACTGTTATAAGTTCTATTGTTGTAAGTGGATGGCTGTGGGACATATACTGAAATTTGAAAAGGGGTCTATCATTACCACACAAGTTAATGCAAATATCGTGAACATTAATTTCAAGACTTTTAACGAAAATCGTATCAAAATCTTTCTGACATCAATTATTTTCATTACCCTTCAGTACCCTTCACACAAATGATGTTAATTAAATGTTAACATCGAACATGATGCCATTAAATATGGCTAGCTGTGGGATTTTCTTGTCAAACGAAAAATACACAATACATTGAAAAAGGGACACTAAACTTTTGAATGAAAGGTCAATGATTTGTGGAAAGTAGTAACAAATGTGCACAAAAAGATTAAAAATGTATACAGGTTTGAGTGGGCATTGAAAAGATTCCGGCTCTTGAAATAAAATATTATTCAAAAATGCACATGATCGTTAAAAATACATTACTTTTTGTACTCTCCATAATGGGGTGTTCATTCAAATGTCCTGAAATCCTAAAAAAAATTGTATTGAAACGTTCATGTCCATATTTTCTTCAATCTTCAATAACACTGGAAACCAAATGTACAGCCAAGTACTTCACAATCAATTTACCTAAAATGGGCTAAATTTTTATGCGATTGTTACGCCCAAACATTCTATTCATTCCACTATTTTCGTAGAAGGATTCGGCACCTATGAGACCAATATATATATATATATATATATACGGTTGACACACTGGTCTAAATTCCTCAAAAAAATAAGATATGGGAATACTGGGAGAACCTAAAATATTAAATTCAAGCAATGTCTGTTGAAAATGTGTCCATAATGTGTAAATTCGTAAAATACCGAATATTGGGGGTATTGTGTGTGGGAGTTATATACAAACATGGACCGATATATCCAAACATTTAAGGGTTCGTAGCAGTTTATGCGAAAATTTTCATTCTGATCAAGATATTTCTAAATGAAAATTGGTTCTCAGTTTGCAATCTCTAACCACTAAACTATGTGACATTTTTCTCTACTTATCGTATTTATGTATGTGACATGTGCGGCTTGTCTCTCAGGAGCAAAGACTTTCAAAGTATTTGCAAGCATATCTAAATATCTGTGATATGCATACACGATAGTGGTAAGGAAGGAAAATGCATAAAATAGCAGCTGATTTGCATTGCGGTTCTGTGTGTGTTTGGATAAACAAGTAAGTAGTCAGCGACACGTGAATCGAGTAAATGGGGGGAAATTGCTTTCGATTTATTTCTATTGTAGTGTGTTGTTGTGCCACGAGGGTATATCAAAGTTAACAATCAGAGATATATAAAAATTACAAATAATGCAGAAGATGGGAAAAGTTTGACTTTGAAAAACAAATTTAAAAATCCAAATAAAAAAATTATCTTAATATTTACATAAACATTTGAAATAAAGTGATTTCTCAGATGTTTAATTTTTATTAATTCTCAATCATTTTAAATGTATTCGAGGGATTGTGACATTGCACAATTACTGTATATATAGTTTTACTTTGCATTTAAATTCGTCATGTGGGATATTGGAAATTTTGAATTAAAAATATATAAAGGGAAAATTTTGTAAGTTTTGAATTATTAGTTGAATAGTCACATAAGGAGCAACACGTCATAAAATATAAAGAAAAAAAATTGGAACATTTGATTTTTCGAAAATTTTGATTATTCCGGAAAAAAAATTATTTTGTCCGTTGGTGTGTATTGGGAAATAAGAACATACGAAGACACGTCATTGTGCCCAATCCTTATCTTGAACTGGTTAATTTTGCAATCTAAGATCTATACATTTTCATTCTTTGGTTAATGGACGAATGCATCATTTCGATTGCAAGATTTGGATGTTGAATATCTAAGCTTATATTTCATTCGGATAAAATTATCTCATAACCTAAAACAATTATCTTAAATCAATCAATAAAGAACTGCTTTTAATTTGGAGGATAATCTATGCTGTCAAGAGAAATATTGAGGAACAATCTACATCTATAATTAATAATAACTCACATTTATACACAATAATTAATAGTTGTTAAATAAATTGTTGTTTTTTTTATAAAAACAATAAACTGGGATTCAGCCTGACTATTTTGCAAAACCAAAATTCAAATGGTATCCCAAATAAACCGCCAACACTACTGAAATTATGATACAATATTAACGATACTCACTCACTGTTGAATTCTGTTTAAATAATATATGTTATTAAATATACACGTTATTTTATTGAATATGAAACAATAAAGAAGTTTATTATGTCGAGAAAGGGAAAGGAGTTCGAGTAGGAGATACTTTAGGGCTAATGGAAAAATGAAAGGTCAGCAGGAAGTGTGGGTAGAGAACTTGGAGCAATGCACGTATACCTCATGTTGCTCCCAATAAATTAACGCCATTTACAGCACTACATTTTTACTCACACACACGCACACATAACAAAAGGTACCTTAAAACATTAATTTTATGCGTACGTATCCGACTCTATCTCCAAAGGAAAAAGGACTGCCCCAGACTGAGCACGGCCGGGGCCAGAAGGTAGCAAACTCTGGAGGAGATAAAACCAGAAGGGGGGATCGTCACAGCATACTAAACATTCTTTGAATAGAACCCAATTTCCAATGTCATTCAGCCGGAATCTTTCCTTAACCATTAGTATGAGAAAAAAATAACCATCCGAGAAATCTACTAAACTTTTACCAACACTTTTTGGAAGTTTATGGATTCAAGGGTTTATACAAATTACTACAAAGAGAAACAAAACGCTTTGTTGTACAAAACATCAATTAAATCAATGTAGTGCACGGTTCACCGATATAAAAATATGTTATTAGGTTAATTTTAATTAATTGGTTAACTGGGAACGGTTTTTAATGAATTATTAAATATGATTTAGTTTCACCTATAATACATTTACAAAATAAAAAAGTTATGTTATGTTAATAATAAAATCATTAGTTCTCAAGGAAAAAATGTATGTAAGTTAAAGGCACTATGAACATGACCAGCTGTATAGGTTTGTATTTCTCTTCTTCATAAAAGGCAAGGACCTTATTGGCTTTTGGAAATATACTAAACTTATTGACTTGGTTTATTATCATTATATAGAAAAAAAGAATATCAACAATTATTCACATTTGTTGTATGCGAAGCGCAATTGGATATTTTATCATTTCTATAGATTACAGGGTTTCATATGCAGGGTTTATCTCTTTGTGCAACTTCTTTTACATAGCAATCAATTCGAGTCAATGTCCATAGTGACAGCGTACGACAGAATAGCTCAACGCGAAAGATGACAGAAGTCAATTATGAGATATTACACAAATGCCATATTGGTATAATCGGCATTTCAAAAAAAAAAAAAAAAAAAATGGTTCGCGAAACGGATTAATAAACTTGTGATAGATCATAAAAATATTAAATACTATTAAAAATGCGCCAATCACAATCTCTAAATTCATAAAAAGTGAATAATTGGCATTAATAATTGTTTTAGTCCCTGTATACCAAGGGAAAACCAGGGTAATTTCTGACTTACACGTGTCGCCCTGATGGGCCTATGTTGTCTAGGGCCACAAAAATTTGCAGAGGGGTTGAGGAACACCTAAATAAGATCCCAATAAAAAAATAATTAAAAAAGCTTATCCCATTCGAAAGCTATAACGAATTTACTATGATTGTTTTAGATACATTATCATTTAAGCATTAAAGAAGCTCGACCTTGGGTGTCAATAAGGCTTTCCCCCGGTTGGGCGCAAGTGAAGAAACTCGAAACCACAAGATTTACAATAATGTTGGCTACTCCTTGTTTAGGAACTACTATTTGATCTAGTCCACCAACTTGGGCAAGCGTGGGTAATGATCTTAAGCCTTCAGTGTTCGCTAAACGAATTAGAGCCGGGTGGTCCAGGACTCGAAGTGTAGCTGATTTTATTGAAATTAAATTGAGCTTAAGTACTAGTTATGAGAAGCAAGTACTACTTATGGTTGTATGATAAGGTATTAATATCAGTGATGTAGTTTTTGGTACTATTTACAAAATATTTACATAGTTAACCGTTAATTTCAAATGTTTAAAACAGAGTTGCATGTAAATCATAAAATCAATAAAACGTGTTTACACTAAATAAAGTACATAATTAGAGTTCAGATAAAAATAAACAATAATAATTCAAAATAGAGTTGATACGTTTCAGCATAGATTTAAATATATATGGTATTTTAATGTAAATATAATTTTGAGTTACTACATCTAGATCAGATCCGTATAGACTAATTTAAAACAAAAAACCTCACGATAGTCCAATTTTTTAATGAGTTACAGAGCTATCTTTGGATGGGTACAAATGTACCACGGTTATTGATCTACGTATACTTTTTTGGTTATTGACCGAAGGGTCTAAAATCATCAACATATCGAATAGTAGCATTACCATAATATGGGAGCTATAAAAACGTGAACCGATATATCATATTTTCAATGCCAAACTGCTAGAAGGATGTTTGGTCAAAATGCTTGTGCAAAAAAATTCTAAAAATTCCAAAGCTTTATATGAAATATTTCAACCTTTATCGTGATTGCAACATTCATGTCTAATTTTATTTCGATCCACTTCATGAGGTGGATATAAAACATTCCTTGTGTTATTTTTGCATTTTATAAAATAGTCAACAGTTTTTTTAAAAACACATAAACACATTTACCCACTATAAAATATTTTCACATTCTTATAGTACGTTTACATTTAACCGGGTTTCGTTAACCCAGTGGGTTTCAATTGCCAATTCCTTTGCATATACGTCAAATAAATCCTCATAAAATAGGTTAACCCGGTAAAAAGTTCTAATGTACAAGGAGTTCTACAATGTATCCTCAGGAACCACAACGAAAAACAAAACTATTTATTCGAAAGGTACTTTAGTCGGTCGGTAGGTCAATGAGCATACACACACATACACTATGTTTATTGTCATTACATACCCATACACACACCCAGTTCGATATTACATACTTTATTGGATTGTTGTTGTCCTTGCCATGTTGTGTAGAATATTACATTTGATACTTGATATTTCAATTAGGCCTATAATCTCAAGGGCTATTCATAACAGATATTATGTTCTTGCACAAAAAACCAGTGCACACACAAATGAGTATTAGTGAACGTTTGTGGATAAACAATGGCATAATTTTATATTATTAGCCACTCTATGTGTAATGACCAATGGAACGCAAAAGAAAATTACAGAACTTTGCCACAAATGTCTGTTTGGGGGTGATGGAATTAGTTTGTGTGACTGTGTCCAGAGAAGGGGTAATAAAAATATTGTCATTTCATGGTCTTTGTGTTAGCCAGAAATACCTTAAAAGCCTATTTAAGCATCGATTAATCCCAGATATTTAAATGTGTTACAAAAAAATGGTAGAGGTTGATATTTACATGCAGCTGTTTGTAATGATGGAAGTAAATTTCTGACCTGGATTTTTCAATTAAATTTATCTTTTCGGTATTAGTATTTTATTCATTATATTCAAATCATTTAGTTGCATTGGATTTTATAAAACAAAACAAAAAACAGTGAGTGTTACAGTATAGTCGGACGGGGCCGGTAATGTGATAGTCTACACAACTACCATGGAAATCCAACTTTCTGGGAATGTTTATTCTGAGCCTGGGCAATATTTCGTGATATTTGCACCCTCTTGGTGCAGGCACATCGATATAATGGGTCGAACATTGGGAGCGGTAATAGACACCTTTGAACAAATTGAAAAGGAGTCTGTCAAAGTGGGTCTGGCAGTAAACGGCGAGAAGACCAAGCTGATGGTATCAACGCGCAAGACGTCCAATAGACTCGGACCAACTGTGGAACTTGAGAATTACAGCTTCTAGGTAGTTAAAGACTTTATATACCTTGGTACCGCCATAAATAAAACGAATTACATCAGTTTTGAAATTCGGAGAAGGATTGTGATGCCCACCAGATGTTACTCTGGTCTAAGTAAGCAGTTTAGAAACAAGGCCACCTCCCGCCAGACCAAACTCACACTTTACAAGACGCTGATTATTATATGGATCAGAAGCATGGATACTTGAGCAAGGCAGCTTGAGGCAACTCTTGGGGTGTTTGAAAGAAAAATTCTCCGAAAGATCTACGGGCCGATCTCCATCGACAGTGAATATCGGTGTCGCATAAACCACGAGCTTTACAATTTATACGCGGACATCGACAAAGTCAGTCGTATTGAGCTGCAGCGACTACGGTGGCTAGGCCATGTTGTGCGGATGAATGAGAATGCCCCAGCTCAAAAGACATACAAAAACGAGCCTACTGATGGTTCCCGTAGAAGCGGAAGGCCACGAATTAGATGGAAAGACCAAGTAGAAAACAACATATTGGAACATGGTCTTCCAAATTGGTGGATCTGCGCACAAGACCGTTCTGTAACAAGACAGCTAGGTAAGTAGTAAGTCCTTGACCATACCTGCATCCTCATGAATAGTTTCAAGCGATCAGCGCTATATTTCCACCCTCTAGTATGGTAATGGGTTACTAAATAATATATGAATACGTAAGCACCTGTAAATATTTAAGTGTAACTTCCACATCCGAGTACATACGACAATATAATTGGTATCAATTGAAAGGTCAACAAGTCATCTTTGATATACTATCAATTTCTGTGTCATTCAGGAGAAAACCTACAAAAGTTAAGTATTTGTTCCATTTCATCCCCTAAATTTTAAGCGATCATTACCAAAAACAATAGGGGTCTTTATAGGCCAGAACCGGTCATACGTTCAAAATTTCGTGAATATTGGTTCATAATTGGGGCCTGTATCGTGTTTACAAATTATAATGGACAGATGAACGGAACGCCATTGTAATTAACATTTTCAGTGTAACATAATATTCAGCAAAAACACATTGTTAAATGTAATTGCTGGCAAAGTATTCTCTAGGATTTTTATGCCCTTCACCACACTGTGGTACAGGGTATTATGTCTTTGTGCATATGTTTGTAACAGGCAAAAGGAAACGAGATAGACACATGGTTCCTTTTGAGAATATGCATAGAATCACTTTCTGAGTCGATTTACGCATGTCCGTTCATGTATTTTTGTGAACAAAGTACAGGTCGCATTTATGATCCGATTTGGATGAAATTTGGCAGAGGTCAGTTATTTGGCCCAAGGACGAACCCTATTGAAATTGGGAAAAATCGGTTTAGATTTAGATATAGTTTGCATATATATGTTCGTCCGATTTAATATAAATGGTGCACAAAAGTCCCTATATATCTTTCCATTTGCACGAAATTTAGCACAGCGTAATGAATTAGGTATAGACTGGTGTGTGTTAAGTTTCCTGAAAATCGGTTCAGATTTAGATAGCTCCCATATATTTTCGTCCGTAATGGTATGCCAAAGTCCCTTAATATCTTTCGGTTTGCACGAAATTTGGCACAGCGTAATGAATTAGGTCTAAAATGATGTGTGTAAAGTTTCGTGAAATCGGTGCAGATTTGGATATAGCTTCTAGATCTGACCAAATGAAAATTTTATTATCGGTTGCAGAATGACATGTTTAAGGATCCAATTTCATGTTTCTGGTCCTTTAAAATGCGACGTCTGTTAGGATTTATCTATTGAATACACCCAAAGTGGTGAAGTGTATCATATAGTCGGCCCCGTCCGACTTTACTACTTTCCTTACTGGTTACATTTGCTTTTTTGTTTTGTCAGCATATAATATTCAGTTATGACATCATTAGTCATGTGTGTTTCTTGTCATTTTATAAAAAGGATACGTGTAGGAAAGACACCTTGCGTATCAGGTTACAACGTTATTTTTTGACAAAGTACTTGCAACAATGATATAACAGCATCATTCATACGCTATCTGTTCTTTCTCATACACATTAGTATATTTGAATGGAAAAGTTGGAGGCTTTACAAACAAGTTATTATACATTTTTACATAAATTCATATTTGAACATAAATGATGCACCCCTTTATGAAAAGTAATGATTGGCTTGGAAATTTGATATGTTGTCTTGTTCTTCGGTGTTCATTTGTAATATATTTTTCAGAATTGTATAACGCACACTTATATAAAAAAGATTTATGATTTCATACAATAACCTTGAAATGGTGAAATGGGAATTTTACTCGGTTCATAACGCCGTGCAATTTGTAAACCCTTTTTGCATATGATATATGGTACTATAGGTGCACTATACACTAATGATACCACGTTATTCCACAAATTTCTGGTTCTGGGACCGATGTAGGAGACAATACCAAAACCTTGGAGTTATATTAGAATATTTTAAAAATATCTAAAGTTGTTAAGGACCCGTACATGGGAGTTATGTCGTGTAAAAAATATTTGCCACCGCCAAAAAAGTCAATGTTCTCCATTCACTTTGGATTTATTTCGAAATAAATAAATTATTACAATAATTTTATGAGTTAAATTTTTTGCCACTATAAATATGATTAATATCTTTCGTGCTATTTTCTTATGTATAGACTAATTTA
>NW_026878887.1:0-24593 GCF_032173495.1 Musca vetustissima | reverse complement strand
TGGATTTATTAAGAAATATTTTTCAAGGGCCAACTGAGGCGTGGATTTATTAAAGAATATTTTTCAAGGGCCAACTGAGGCGTGGATTTATTAAAGAATATTTTTCAAGGGCCAACTGAGGCGTGGATTTATTAAAGAATATTTTTCAAGGGCCAACTGAGGCGTGGATTTATTAAAGAATATTTTTCAAGGGCCAACTGAGGCGTGGATTTATTAAAGAATATTTTTCAAGGGCCAACTGAGGCGTGGATTTATTAAAGAATATTTTTCAAGGGCCAACTGAGGCGTGGATTTATTAAAGAATATTTTTCAAGGGCCAACTGAGGCGTGGATTTATTAAAGAATATTTTTCAAGGGCCAACTGAGGCGTGGATTTATTAAAGAATATTTTTCAAGGGCCAACTGAGGCGTGGATTTATTAAAGAATATTTTTCAAGGGCCAACTGAGGCGTGGATTTATTAAAGAATATTTTTCAAGGGCCAACTGAGGCGTGGATTTATTAAAGAATATTTTTCAAGGGCCAACTGAGGCGTGGATTTATTAAAGAATATTTTTCAAGGGCCAACTGAGGCGTGGATTTATTAAAGAATATTTTTCAAGGGCCAACTGAGGCGTGGATTTATTAAAGAATATTTTTCAAGGGCCAACTGAGGCGTGGATTTATTAAAGAATATTTTTCAAGGGCCAACTGAGGCGTGGATTTATTAAAGAATATTTTTCAAGGGCCAACTGAGGCGTGGATTTATTAAGAATATTTTTCATTTTTTAAAGAATATTTTTTCAAACTACCAACCACAGAAGGCGTGGATTTTTTAAAGAATATTTTTTCAAACAACCAACCACACCCATCGATGGTCCTTGAAAAAATATTTTTTTAATTACTTCTATAACTGTTGTTTTTAATAAATATTAGTTTGCCGATTTATCGCTGACCCTTGTGGTCATCGTTTGACTTGAAAGACATGTGACCCAGTTTCGAACTAAAACAATCAATTGAGAGTCGTACACTTCCTTTGCAGGATATGTAAATGTATATTCTATGTATCAGTTTAATCATGTCTATCCTGCAGCTAAGTATTCCGGTTATTTTGTTGCTCTCTATACAAAACACCAATGCAAGTGCCTATTGTCGGGAAACATTGCAGGATCAAGAATTACAACAAATAAAATGGTCATATCTGAGACAGTGTCTGCTGGTGGTCAGTGGAGAAGAGAAGTCGGTAAAAATGAATGAAAATATTTGGCGGCTAATGAAATTGGTGAGTAGAACCTTAAAATTATTTCCCTTAATAATTGGAACTAAATGTTTCCCTATAGAGTTTTGAATCCTCAATTGAGAATATACCCTACGAAGCCTATAGGCTAATGGGTTATTCACTTACCGCCATATCCTTGGAAGATTTTCGTAATATTAGCATGGAAAATGTGGATATGATTGAAATATTTGGTTTGATAACAAATAATATGGCCCTGAATGGCCATCAACAAGGATTCAGTGAGGAACAATTATCGCTATTGGCTCAAAAGGTGCGCAACGAATGGTTGAGTAAATCACCAGAAACCTATTCGGAATATGATTTAAGGGTAATGGGTGAAATCGTATGCCACTTCAATGTCACAGATATTGAGCAAATACACACCGATGCATTTATGTGAGTGTGGGGAAAAATATATGGAGGATAGAAGTAGTAACGGTATTGTTATAGAGAAGCCATTGAATGGATTGGTTTAATAGAAAAATGCCCAGAGGATCGCCTACAGGCATTTGCCAATTTGGCGCGAAAACCCGATGCCTTTGGTGAGCCAAATACTTGGTCCAAATTGGAGGTAAGTGGAAAAGGAAACTTTTGAAGAGAGCAACTCTCGCCCTCTATCTTCTTCTATACTCTCTTACAGGTCACTATAATTGGTAATATATTAAATGGCTTGCCGACCACTGAAATCTCTAAAATCTCCAAAGATAAATTACGATTGAATCATTTTTACAAAGTCAATAGTGGAATACAGCAACAACAACAACAGCAGCAGACGGGAAATACAACAAATCACAATTCCACCACAGGCAAGGCTTTGGAAAAGAATGAAACCTTTGCAGGGGGAAATAATAAAAATTAAGACATATTCTTTACACCCGAATTTATCAATACTTTAAATATTTTCAATATATTTATTTTTAAAATATTTCTTTTATTTAATATTATTTTTAGTGCAAATTTTTGTTTTTTTAATTACAATATTTTTTTTTAATTAATTTAAAATTAAACTAAACTAAATTTTTTTGATTATATTTTATTAAAGAAATCGAGATTATATTACAAAATTGTTCTATTAGCTGGGAAGAAAATTTGAATATAAGATAAGGGAAGGAAGATAGAGAGAGAGAAGCATAACATTCAAGATAAATCGTACACAACCTTTACATAGATATAAGGACAAATAACTTTATTGGAGATTTCTAATTTCTTGAGTGTCCCGACAAAATTTTTTGTAGACCCTTAGGTCGATATTTTTTTCTATAGAAAAAATTCTGAGACCCTTGGGTTGAAGGTTTTTTCTATAGAAAAAATTCTGAGACCCTTGGGTTGAAGTTTTTTTCTATAGAAAAAATTCTGAGACCCTTGGGTTGAAGGTTTTTTCTATAGAAAAAATTCTGAGACCCTTGGGTTGAAGGTTTTTTCTATAGAAAAAATTCTGAGACCCTTGGGTTGAAGGTTTTTTCTATAGAAAAAATTCTGAGACCCTTGGGTTGAAGGTTTTTTCTATAGAAAAAATTCTGAGACCCTTGGGTTGAAGGTTTTTTCTATAGAAAAAATTCTGAGACCCTTGGGTTGAAGGTTTTTTCTATAGAAAAAATTCTGAGACCCTTGGGTTGAAGGTTTTTTCTATAGAAAAAATTCTGAGACCCTTGGGTTGAAGGTTTTTTCTATAGAAAAAATTCTGAGACCCTTGGGTTGAAGGTTTTTTCTATAGAAAAAATTCTGAGACCCTTGGGTTGAAGGTTTTTTCTATAGAAAAAATTCTGAGACCCTTGGGTTGAAGGTTTTTTCTATAGAAAAAATTCTGAGACCCTTGGGTTGAAGGTTTTTTCTATAGAAAAAATTCTGAGACCCTTGGGTTGAAGGTTTTTTCTATAGAAAAAATTCTGAGACCCTTGGGTTGAAGGTTTTTTCTATAGAAAAAATTCTGAGACCCTTGGGTTGAAGGTTTTTTCTATAGAAAAAATTCTGAGACCCTTGGGTTGAAGGTTTTTTCTATAGAAAAAATTCTGAGACCCTTGGGTTGAAGGTTTTTTCTATAGAAAAAATTCTGAGACCCTTGGGTTGAAGGTTTTTTCTATAGAAAAAATTCTGAGACCCTTGGGTTGAAGGTTTTTTCTATAGAAAAAATTCTGAGACCCTTGGGTTGAAGGTTTTTTCTATAGAAAAAATTCTGAGACCCTTGGGTTGAAGGTTTTTTCTATAGAAAAAATTCTGAGACCCTTGGGTTGAAGGTTTTTTCTATAGAAAAAATTCTGAGACCCTTGGGTTGAAGGTTTTTTCTATAGAAAAAATTCTGAGACCCTTGGGTTGAAGGTTTTTTCTATAGAAAAAATTCTGAGACCCTTGGGTTGAAGGTTTTTTCTATAGAAAAAATTCTGAGACCCGTAGGTCGATAGTTTTTTTTTTCTATAGAAAAATTCAGAGACCCTAGGGTCGATAGTTTTTTTTCCATAGAAAAAATTCTGAGACCCGTAGGTCAATGGTTTTTTCTATAGAAAAAAATTCTGAGACCCTTAGGTCGATGGTTTTTTCTATAGAAAAAAAATTCTGAGGCCCTTGGGTCGATAGTTTTTTTCTATAGAAAAAATTCTGAGACCCTTTTGGTCGATAGTTTTTTTCTATAGAAAAAATTCTGAGACCCTTGGGTCGATAGTTTTTTTCTATAGAAAAAATTCTGAGACCCTTGGGTCGATAGTTTTTTTCTATAGAAAAAATTCTGAGACCCTTGGGTCGATAGTTTTTTTCTATAGAAAAAATTCTGAGACCCTTGGGTCGATAGTTTTTTTCTATAGAAAAAATTCTGAGACCCTTGGGTCGATAGTTTTTTTCTATAGAAAAAATTCTGAGACCCTTGGGTCGATAGTTTTTTTCTATAGAAAAAATTCTGAGACCTTTGGGTCGATAGTTTTTTTCTACAGAAAAAATTCTGAGACCCTTGGGTCGATAGTTTTTTTCTATAGAAAAAATTCTGAGACCCTTGGGTCGATAGTTTTTTTATAGAAAAAATTCTGAGACCCTTGGGTCTTTGGTTTTTTTCTATAGAAAAAATTCTGAGACCCTTGGGTCGATTTTTTCTTATAGAAAAAATTCTGAGACCCTTGGGTCGATAGTTTTTTTCTATAGAAAAAATTCTGAGACCCTTGGGTCGATAGTTTTTTTCTATAGAAAAAATTCTGAGACCTTTGGGTCGATAGTTTTTTTCTACAGAAAAAATTCTGAGACCCTTGGGTCGATAGTTTTTTTCTATAGAAAAAATTCTGAGACCCTTGGGTCGATAGTTTTTTTCTATAGAAAAAATTCTGGACCCTTGGGTCGATAGTTTTTTTCTATAGAAAAAATTCTGAGACCATTGGTTCGATAGTTTTTTTCTATAGAAAAAATTCTGAGACCCTTGGGTCGATAGTTTTTTTCTATAAAAAATATTCTGATACCCTTGGGTTGAAGGTTTTTTCTATAGAAAAAATTCTGAGACCCTTGGTTTGAAGGTTTTTTCTATATAAAAAATTCTGAGACCCTTGGTTTGAAGTTTTTTCTATAGAAAAAACTTCAACCCTTTCCTATAGAAAAAATTCTGAGACCCTTGGGTCGATAGTTTTTTTCTATAGAAAAAATTCTGAGACCCTTGGGTCGATAGTTTTTTTCTATAGAAAAAATTCTGAGACCCTTGGGTCGATAGTTTTTTTCTATAGAAAAAATTCTGAGACCCTTGGGTCGATAGTTTTTTTCTATAGAAAAAATTCTGAGACCCTTGGGTCGATAGTTTTTTTCTATAGAAAAAATTCTGAGACCCTTGGGTCGATAGTTTTTTTCTATAGAAAAAATTCTGAGACCCTTGGGTCGATAGTTTTTTCTATAGAAAAAATTCTGAGGCCCTTGGGTCGATAGTTTTTTCTATAGAAAAAATTCTGAGACCCTTGTGTTGAAATTGTGTCTGTACAAAAAAAGACATAGACCCAAAATCGCCGTCGACCCAAGGGTCTCGATATTTTTTCTTTAGAAAAGATCACCATCGACCCAAAGGTTTCAAAATGTTTTCTATAGAAAAAAAATCACCATAGACCCAAGGTTCTGAGACCCTTCTATTGCCCCTGATAAACTACAAATATTTCATAGATTTATTTTTGGTCCACCGAGAATTCCTGATCATTGGTATTTCATTCAATATTTATCATCCACCAAATCATTGATACCATCCACACTGATATTCAGCGATAAGGGTTTATCCAGCACCAAAAGGGGAGGTGATTTCGAATCCACCATTGAGGTTAAACCAAATCCGGGCAGATCCAAATTCAGCGAATGCAAATGTTGCTGCAAGGAATCACCAACATTAAGATGAGAATTCACCGGCAATTGCATGGAATTGCTGATAATATGACCTTGAGATAAAATATATGGATCCTGATCGGGTGAAGATGCCTCCAAATTGAATAGAGATATACCGGAGCTATGGGGATCGTGGAGATTTTCATTTAAGTTCTGTTGACCCTGAAGCGAATGCTGCTGCTGAGGATGATGATGTTGCTGCTGAGGATTATAGTGCGATAAATTTAAATGGTGAGTATGAGGAGATTTATCCTCCACATCGGTGGCTTCATCACCCAGTGAAAGGGTCTGATCCATATTTAAAATACATTCTGCTTTTAGCTGTTCGATGGTGTATTGATCGACATTAAGGAATTTCATTTCATCATAGGTTGAGGTGGAGGTGGTATTATCAACCAAATCCAAGGAGGTATTGAAGCAGTTGACTGTAATTAGACTGTTCGGAACGTGATCCTCGGCGTTGTGACTTAGCTCGTGGTGGTGGTGTTGTTGCTGGTGATGATGATGCAGATTTTGTTGCTGGTGAGGGTGATGCTGCTGATGTTGGTGTTGCTCATGATGACCATTGCTGTGCGATAAATGAGGAAGATTTTGTTGTTGTTGCTGTTGTTGAGAGCCTTCCTGATGTGGGTCCGGCAAATCCAAAGAGGCCGATTTCAGTAACGAAGCTGTTGAGGAGGTAGGTAAATTGTTGTTGTTCTCATACGTTAGCTGAGGTGATGCTGGTGATTTATTCGTCGATGTTGATGGTATGTCCTGTAAACTATTGCCTGTTATGACGTTTGGGGGATAAGTAGACCATTCCATGGATAAGCTGCCACCTCGTTCCAGGCCCATATGATCGATATTTAGATTGAGAAAAATATTTGGTGACATACGTGAGGGTGTGGTGAGACCACCATCACAGCCCAAGCCCGAAGAGCCACCACCGCTGCCATCACTGCCAAAGGGTGTTTTGCCTTCATTGTCCAGAGAGTTGGAGGATTGAGGAGGGGTATCGGGTAATAAAGTGGAACCTATTGAAAAAAGGTAGAACATATTTTTTATGAGATCAAAAACTTCCAAAATTATCTTCCACCTACCCAACGGCTGATCCAGGGGCACCAAAACATTATCCTCATACGGCTGACCCTGTGAATTGAGCTCTTCACCATCCTTCAGATCTACCTTTTCCTGTTTACGCCACTTGGCTCGACGATTTTGAAACCATACCTGGACCCGGGCCTCGGTTAAATCAATGCGCACGGCTAACTCTTCACGAAAGAAGACATCGGGATAATGGGTACGTTGAAAAGCTCTTTCCAATTCTTGTAGTTGTACTGTATTGAATGTGGTTCTGGAATGCAGGGCAAAGAACAAAAAAAAAAAAAAAAAAGAAATAAGAAACAAAAGCGAAAAAAGCAAAAACAACAACAAAAACATAAGTGACACATTAGTAAGGTTTAGTAGCAGTTCATTGTTATTGTTGTTGATTTTATTTTTTGCTATCGTCATGTCTGCAACATTGTTTTGTTGGTGTCTTTTTGGCTGGAGAAGTGAAAAACAACAACACACCTTATCCACCCCCATATTGGAAACAACGATATTCACCCACATGTCACAGCTAAAAAAGAATTTGCCCGACAATATCCGGTAACAAGTCGTCTATAGTCTTCGCTCACCTACACATAGATACACATGTATGAGTGGTATCTATGTCGGTAATCTTCACACATGTACATATATATGTATATGGTAATGTATTGTATTGTTTACCAATATTATATACCACCTAGCGCCTATATACATGAATTTGTATACATATGTATGTATGTCAATATGTGTGATGCAATTGGGCTTTTTTGCCAGTCACTCATTCATTTATCGGCTTCTTTCTTTAGTTTTACATAAGTTTCGGAAAAAATAGACAAAATACGCACATTCATACATATTTAATAGGTATTTATAACAAAAATATGTATATAGGTGGAATTTTATGTAAATAATAATATTTTTTATAGTAGAAAATAATGTTAAAATATCGTAAACAGTTTATAGAACAACAATCAGGACCTTCGAACAATACAAAATATACTCAAGCCTGCGTATATTTTCAATAGAAAAAACCACCATCGACCCAAGGGTCTCAGATTTTTTTTCTATAGAAAAATCCCAAGGGTCTCAGTTTTTTTTTTCTATAGAAAAATCCCAAGGGTCTCAATTTTTTTCTATAGAAAAAACCACCATCGACCCAGATTTTTTTTCTATAAAAAAACCAACATCGACCCAAGGGTCTCAGATTTTTTTCTATAAAAAACCACCATAGACCCAAGGGTCTCAGATATTTTTCTATAGAAAAAACCACCATCGACCCAAGGGTCTCAGATTTTCTTCTATAGAAAAAACCACCATCGACCCAAGGGTCTCAGATTTTTTTTTATAGAAAATAACACTATCGACCCAAGGGTCTCAGATTGTTTTATAGGAAAACCACAATTTCAGTTTTTTAATAGAAAGCAGTAAGGAAAGTAGTAAAGTCGGACTGGGCCGACTATATGATACCCTTCACCACTTTATGTATATTGTTCTTATGTATCCTAACAATTTCATGTTCAATGTTCCCTCGAAGGAGGAACATACGCCTTTCTGCAACCTATGCTAAATTTATTTTCAATCGGGCAGATTAAGAATCGTTTGCATACAATGGAACCAATTTATGAAAATCGATTTATAGCAAACTTGATTCACGCTACTCAGTATGCCGCACTGTTAAAAATATAATCTCAATCAGACACACATTCGAAATATATATGGTACGTTGTGCAAAATTTCGAGCCAATCCGATAAACATTAGGAGTTTGGTGCACCATTTACCTAAAATTAAACGAAAATATATATGTGGGACCAATCTAAATCTGAACCGATATTGTCGAAATTAATTCCCATTTCAGACTCAATTCAGTACGCTATGCGTGGAGATATATAGGGATTTTGGTGCAACACTTACATTAAATCGGACGAAAATATATATGTGAGCTATATAAAAAACCTGAACCGATTTCAGGTTCATCATCATGCCAAATTTCGTGAAAATCGAAAGATATATAGGGGCTTTGGTGCACCATTTACATTAAATCGGACGAAAATATATATGTGAGCTATATCTAAATCTGAACGGATTTTCTCGGAACTTAACACACATCATTCTAGACTTAATTTAGTACGTCATACCAAATTTCGTGAAAATCGAAGAGTATATAGGGACTTTGGTGCACTATTTAGATAAAATCGGACGAAAATATATATGGGAGCTATATCTAAATCTGAAGTGATTTTCACGAAACTTAACATATGTAATTCTAGACTCAATTCAGTGCGCTATACCAAATTGCGTGCAAATCGAAAGATATATAGAGACCTTGGTGCAGCATTTACACAAAATCGGACGTAAATATATATGAGAGCTATATATAAATCTGAACCGATTTTAATAGGGTTCGTCCTTGGGCCAAATAAATGAGCTGTGCCAAATTTCATCCAAATCGGATAAAAAATTCGACCTGTGCTTTGTTTACAATTGAACATGGACAGACGGACGGACGGACATGCATAAATCGACTTAGAAAGTGATTCTATGCATATTCTCAAAAGGAACCACGTGTCTATCTCGTTTCCTTTTGCCTGTTACAAACATATGTACAGAGACATAATACCCTGTACCACAGTGTGGTGAAGGGTATAAAAAATTTGAATCAATTTTCTAACCAGTGAGCAGAGCAGTATAGTCGGAAGGGGCCGATCATAGGATACCCTACACAACTACCACGGAACTCTAACTTTCTGCCGATGTTTATTCTGAGCCTGGGCAATATTTCGTGATATTTGCACCCTCTTGCCCGATTAGAGGTCAACAGCACTTCTTTCTTACACTGACATATTTTCCGAATATTACTAATATGCAGTACAGCCCTTCTAATTACTTGTCCAGATTCCCTTAGCCGTGGGTTGTCTTGTAATGTTTGGCTTATAATTGTGTTCTATAGGTCGACTCGAAAAAAAGAAGTTTTCGTCCGACTTCATCCCAAAATTAGTATCTGATCATCATCGAAAATTATAGGCGTTGCCCCTGACCATAACTAGATCCTCATGACAAATTTTAAAGCGATCAGTGCGATCTGCCCTCTAGTGTGTAATGGGTTACTTTATATAATATATGAATACATTAGAACCTGTAAATATTTAAGTGTAACTCCCACATCTGAGTACATACGACAATATAATTGGTATCAATTTAGAGGTCAACCACTCCTCTTGAATATGTTATCAATTTCTTTTGTCTATGTCCTTCAGGGTAAATATATACGCTATGGTATACAGATTTTGTCATTTTTCACACAAAAGTCAGGGTCCATTAGACCCGCTAAATATTGACCGATCTTTATCAAAACAAGTATTCATATTCTTTGACCCGATCTCCCTCTCCATGTACAAAATTTGCGATGTTTGGGCCATAATTGCGGCCTCTAAAGCGTTTGGAAAAACCGAAAAAAATTAAGTATTTGGTCCATTTCATCCTCTAAATATTAACCGATCTTTACGAAAAAAAAAATAGGGGTCTTCATTGGCCAGAACCCATCCTACATGCATAACTGTGGCCTATATAGTGTTTACAAATTATAATGGACAGACGGACGGACACACATGTCAAGATCAACTCAGCTAGTCGAGATATGACGATCGGTATACTTAAAGTTGGGTCTAGGACCAATATTTCGCGGCGTTACAAACACTTGGGGCTGCACAAAGTTATAATACCCTGACAACATAGTTGTGTGCAGGTTATAAAAATTATCAATATTGGTCCACTTTTTGGGGTAGCCCCAAATTTCGTTCTCATTGGATAGAAACTAAAAATTAACAATATTGGTCCACTTTTTGGAGTAGCCCCAAATTTCGTTCTCATTGGATAGAAACTAAAAATTATCAATATTGGTCCACTTTTTGGGGTAGTCCGAAATTTCGTTCATAACTCCCAAATTTCGTTAATTTTTGGAATTTGGCCACATTTTTAACCAAAAATCTCCATATCAAAATTTCTCAACCGAATGGTCCTTAAATTGATCATTTGCATTCTTAGAGGATATCAAATCTTCTTACCAAAAATTATTAATACCTGTCTATTTTTTTAGTATAGTCCACGACGGCATCCCGATCAATTTTTGTTATCTTGTATGTCAAGCTCTTGTTGTCTTGGATATTCTCAAAAGTAAATTTTTGTACCTTTTTGGTACGAATTTACACAAACCTCTATTCCAAAAGAAAATTCAAATTAAACCTAAAATCATAGTTCGTAGGCTTCCGATGTACAAATATTTCGGACAAATTCCGAACGTAAAAATGTGCATATTTACCTGTAACGTCTTTGCTTCCTTTTCATAGTTGTGCCTTTTTCCATTCAAAAATAAAATTGTCGAATAATAAAACTAACTAATCGCTTATATATTTAACAGTAAAAATTAAAAACCGATATTTTTATTTTTTACATGTATATATATATTATATACAATACTTATTATGTACATACGTATTTTAAATTTATTTACAAAAAAAACTAAATTATTTAAATCGCTTTGGAAGATTTAGCTGATAGCTTCATTTCTAAGCGATGTTTTGGTTTGCATTTATTTTCCGAATCGAATATTATTTTTTTTTTTTAGTTTAGGTTTAAAAGGCAAATATTTTTTTTCGAGTCTACATTACTAAGGTTTCATTTGTTTCGTTGGTACGGTCGGTCGGTAGGTAGGTTCACACTAAGGATTTTCGATTCACCACTAAGAGAGGGCAGAGAGCAAAGTGATAAAAATAGATTTTTTTTCGCGACACGTAAGGAATTTTCGCGCTATTAAGATTTCGGTTATTAAAATAATTTTTAAATTATTTTTTTAATTTTCTAGTAGAAATCATTTTCCATTTTTGTATAGAATTGTTTGCTATGTAATTCACTTTTTTTCTTCAAATTTCTTTGGATTTGAGATTTTTCAGTTTTTGAAATATTTTCTATTGCTCTGTCCACAGCACCGACTAGACTAAATTAGGGAATTGTTGAGTTTCTTTAGAACCCCAGAACGCAGTGTTCAGTGTTTGACTAGTTTTTCTAGTTTTTCCCATCTATTTTTTCTGTGTTTTTACCGTTTGGCATTAGAGAAGCCTTAGGAATTAGTTTTTCACCATTCTATGGATTTGGTATTTTGTTTTTATATTTTTTTTACCATTTTCCATTTCATTTCGATTTTGTCCAAGTGCGATGTCGTGCTCTGCCGTTAGTCGACCACTTTTCGTCATTTAAATTTTTCTAGCTACCATTCGGCTTACTACTATGTATTGTCGTAAAACGCTGTCCCACTATGTCGTAGGGTATTATAATGTTTGTCATCTTATCTACCCTCCCATCCTCACCCCTGTGAGAAGCAAAACAAAATCCAAACCCTGCACCTGTGGGTGGTGGGAAAAATATTTAAATATTTTTTTAAAGGTATTAATAACAAATTATGATTTCACTTTTGGGGGAAAATATTATTTTTTGTTCTTAAAAGCGAAAACTGTTTTCGAAAATTTTGAGAAGTTTTGTTCGGCTTCGTGGATTTTTTAAAGACCAGCAGAAGGCGTGGATTTTTTTATAGACCAACAGAAGGCGTGGATTTTTTTATAGACCAACAGAAGACGTGGATTTTTTAAAGACCAACAGAAGGCGTGGATTTTTTTATAGACCAACAGAAGACGTGGATTTTTTAAAGACCAACAGAAGGCGTGGATTTTTTAAAGACCAACAGAAGGCGTGGATTTTTTTTTAAAGACCAACAGAAGGCGTGGATTTTTTTTAAAGACCAACAGAAGGCGTGGATTTTTTAAAGACCAACAGAAGGCGTGGATTTTTTTTAATACCAACAGAAGGCGTGGATTTTTTTAAAGACCAACAGAAGGCGTGGATTTTTTTAAAGACCAACAGAAGGCGTGGATTGTTTTAAAGACCAACAGAAGGCGTGGATTTTTTAAAGACCAACAGAAGGCGTGGATTTTTTATTTTTAAAAATATTTTATTGATATTATTATAGTTTTAATCGATTTTTTCCCCGTTCCTTAGAACATTTTCAAAAACGCATTCAATTTACAATCATATGTCTCAGTGAAATCCGTCAAATGGCCAACGGCAAACTCAATATGATGATCGCTGCTGGGATACCATTCACAATAGTAATGGACGGCATTGAGGTAGAACATTTGTTTGATTTCCTTCAGGGAACTCAAACCGAACATTGTCTGATAACGGCTAATTTCGGCGGCTTGCAGGGAGGAGAAAAATATTTCAAAGGCCGCATGTAGACCCACAACACCAGCCATTTTGTGGACACCCTCTCTATCCATTACTTGCACCGTAGTGAAACCTTCAAAAATACCAATACCCATTAGGGTACCCAAAGAACTCTGCTTGAATATATCCTCATAACCGACATGATATACGGGTGTACGCAGAAGACTCAATGGTATAATCAGCAAATTCATCGAGGGATAATATTCGGGGTGTATATCGGTATCATATTTATGCATGGGCGATTTGAAGAAGAATTCATTGTTCGCAGCCAAATTATCGCCATAGTCAAAGTAGCTGTGTTGCAGTTGGAAATAGAATTTCAGTAGAGACAAATAATTGCCGTAGTAGTTGTTGGGAGTTAGTTTCAAATTGACATAGTATTGATCCAATAGTTCCTTGGCATTTTCGTGTGGCAAATTTCCAATCTTCAGTTGAATGGTTTCCAATATTCTAAAATAGGCCTGCGGTATAAAGCCATACTTGTCCATGTGCAAAGTTTTGTTAATATTTTTCACAATGTTCTCGAACATTTGTCGGATTTTGGGCATCTCTTGCAGCAATTCTGGGTGTATATGTCCGTAGATCCATTCATGGGCCATTGGCATTAGACTTCTGGCATTGGTCATACATTCATTGGGCGTATCCCGTTTATTGGCCATTTCCAAGTAGTGGATGAAACGCACCTCCAAATAACGGACCAGGAACATGTTATCGTATTCCCTGAGTACACTATCCAAGGCTTCCAAATAGGGAATATTGTCAATGGTGATTTGCATATTGGCCACATCTTGAGGCTTCATCAGAACAGTTAAATATTTTTTCAACCAAGGATATGGCAATTCGCTGAATTTGAATATTTTCTCTTGCTTTTCCACCACCTTGATTTCATTCAATTTATCCTCAAACTTGTCGATAATTTCCCACAACTTCATAAAATCCATGGTACCCAGAGGCAGGGGGATGCTGCTGTTATATTCCTCCATGTTGTAATTATTGATAAATCTGAATGTCTCTTCAAAGGGTTTGCTCAGATAAATCATAAACTTATTGGCATCCTGATAGCTAATGGCCTCCTTAAGGAATATATCATTAAAACCATATTTACGGAAAATGGCCAAGGCGGTGGGCCAGTCGAAAACCACATCCTTGCTATCGTTGGGTGTCAGCAATGCCCATTTCTCACAAATTCTTGCTTTTCCATACACGAATCATAGAAGTATTTAAACATTTTCACAAATCCTGGCATAACCTCCAAGGATGTCTTTTTCAAATAGTCTATCACTTCGATGTTGGCCTCATAGTTCAACATATCAGCAACGGTGGTGAAATTATCCCTTGTCTCTTCATGGTGATCGGACCATTTGTAACAGGCATATTGGAAGAAATTAGAACAGGGTGTATAATCCTTGTCCAAGGAGTCCATTAGAATGCTGCGTTGTTTAAGATTCAGGGTCTTATAATCCTCGGTGCCCCGCACCACAGCAAGGCAGCCGGCCAACAGCAACAGAAGTTGGATAACGATTTTCATATTTTCACTCTTCTCCGGTCAAGCTTTCTTTCAATTTCACTTTCAAATCAAAACTAATTTTCAAATCAATATTCCAGCTTTTATACCATCGAATATTTTCTAATAAATAATAATATCAGTTTCAGAAGGTTAAATAGGACGAAGCTAAATATTTATTTCTTTTTTCAGATAATCTCAAATTGAAACAAAAATTTCTTATCATAAAGTCAAGGCCACTCAAATGCAATGGAAATGAGTCCGAATTGCAGCTTGCGGTCGTCGATGCATTTGATTAAATTCGAATCAAGATACGAATAAAACTATAGAGACAAAAAGAAAATTTTTGTTATTTGAATTTTTGTGATAATTTTGAAAGTGATTTTAAGTGATTATTTATACTCTTTCGAGTCGAGCTTGATGATCTAAATTTTTTTTTGCAATGAAAAGGAAAGCCAGGAGAAGAACCTACGTACCCACCATTATGCGACGCGTTTCGCCGTTGGCTCGACTCGAAAGAGTATAAATAATCACTTAAAAAAAAAGACAAAATGAAAATATATATATGAACCAAACTTTTCAAAGTGGTGCCATATTCGTATCAAATTTTTGCATTCCCCCAAAATGCAAAGGGCGGAAGAAAATATTCAAATTGGATTTTAAATCTCCTACCCATTTTGTTGGTCCTTGAAAAGGGTATCATTTAAAAAAATCCTCGCCTTCTTTTGGTTCTTGAAAAGGATATTCTTTAAAACAAAATCCACGCCTTCTGTTGGTCCTTGAAAATGATATTCCTTTAAAAAAATTCACGTCTTCTGTTGGTCCTTGAAAAGGATATTCTTTAAAAATATCCACGCCTTCTGTTGGTCCTTGAAAAGGATATGCTTTAAAAAAATCCACGTCTATTTTTTTAAAGCCTTCTTTGAGTCCTTGAAAAAATATATATTTTTAAACCCCTTCTATTTTTTTAAAGCCTTTGAGTCCTTGAACAAATATTTTTTTTAAACACACCTTCTTTGAGTACTTGAAAAAAATATTTATTTAAATATCCACGCCTTCTTTGGACTCAATGGAGGCGAGGATTTTTAAAAAAATATTTTTTCAAGAACTCAAAGAAGGCGTGGGTTTAAAAAAATATTTTTTCAAGGACTCAAAGAAGGCTTTAAAAAGAAGGTTTTTAAAAAATATATTTTTCAAGGACTCAAAGAAGGCTTTAAAAAGAAGGTTTTTAAAAAATATATTTTTTCAAGGACTCAAAGAAGGCGTCGATTTTTAAAAAAATATATTATTCAAGGACCCAAGGAAGATGTAGGTTTTATTAAAGACCAACAGAAGGCGTGGATTTTTTAAAGACCAACAGATGTCGTGGAGTTTTTATAGACCAACTGATGGCGTGGAGTTTTTAAAGATCAACTGATGGCGTGAAATTTTTAAAGACCAACAGATGGCGTGGAGATTTTAAAAACCAACAGATGTCGTGGAGTTTTCAAAGACCAACAGATGTCGTGGAGTTTTTAAAGACCAACAGATTGCGTGGAGTTTTTAAATACCAACAGATGGCGTGGATTTTTTAAAGACCAAGAGATGACGTGGCGTTTTAAGGACCAACTGATGGCGTGGGTTTTTTAAAGACCAACTGATGGCGTGTAGTTTTTAAAGACCAACTGATGGCGTGGATTTTTTTAAGACCAACAGATGGCGTGGTGGTTTTTCTAAACAAAATTGTTTTGGAGACTTATCGTGTAAGTAGGGTCCCTGCAAAATACACAACAACAATTATGATTTGTATTTCTATAAATTGTTATGGTTTTAATTTTATTTCCGTTTTTAATCACATCTAAAACATTCTCAGATAGTTTTCAATTTTACAATCAAATGCCTCCAGGAATTCCGATTAATAATGAGTTACATTGGTGTTGAATGGCATTGATAAAGAATAATTGCTTAAGTTCCTCCAAGGAGATGGACCGACCGAAAATTGACTGATATTTGGTGAGCTCTTCGGATTGTAGTGATGAGAAAAATATTTCAAAGGCGGAATGTAATGCTGTAATGCCGGCAATCTTTTCTAAATCAAAAAATGTTCGATCATGTTTGCACTCTCTGTAGCCTTTAAACATAACATTACCCATAAGGGTGGCCAAGGAGCTAAGTTTGAAAATATCTGCATAGGCACCTCATCGATTAGCTATCGATGTATTTCATCATAGATTCATTCGTTGCCCAGTGGCAGCAGTCCAAAGTGGTTGAGAAAACGTATTTCCAAATAACGACAAAGGGTGTGGAAACTATAATTCGCCAAAAACTCTTTCAGGTCATCCATGTAGGCAACATTTTCATTAACAATTTCCAAATGCTCGGTATCCACTTTCTCGGGTTCCATTAAGAAGATTTCAAATGCCACATGTAGACCCACAGAAACGGTAAATTTCTGGACATTGGACCACCTTGCACCGTAGCGAATGCTTTAAAAATTCTCACATCCATAAGGACACCCAATGACCTCTGTTTGAAAATATCTTCATAACCCGCATGATATATGGGTGGTCATAGGAGGCTCAATGGTAAAACCCATCAGATTCATTAAGGGGTAATATTTTGGGTGTACTTCGGTTTCATATATACGCGTTGCCGATTTTAAGAACAATTCCATATTCTCCGACAAATTGTTGCTGTGGCCATAGTCGAAGTAGCTGTGTTCAAATTGGAAATAGAACTTCCGTAGAGACCAACAATTGTCATAGTAGTCATTGGGGGTCATTTTTAAATTGACTAGTATTGATCCAGTACCTCCTTGGCATTTTCTTGTGGCAAATGTCCAACCGTAATTTTATTAGTTTCCAATATTTCAAAATAGGCCTGGGGCATATAGTCATACTTGTGCATGTGTAATGTTTTGTTAATATTTTTCACAATATTTTCAAACATTTGTCGGATTTTGGGCATCTTTTGTAGCAATTCAGAATGCATTTATTCATAGATCCAATCATAGACCATGGGCATTAGACTTCCGGTATTGGTCATACATTTGCCCTTTGAATGTAGTGTAGGAAACGCACCTCCAAATAACGGACCAGGAACATATCGTATTCCCAGAGTACACTATCCAAGGCTTCCAAATAGGGAATATTATCAATGGTGATTTGCATATTGGCTACATCTTGAGGCTTCATCAGAGCCATTGGTTCAACCATGGTTATGGTAACTCATTGAATCCGAATATTTTCTTATGCTTTTCCACCACCTTGATTTCTTTAAATTTATTTTCAAAGGTATCGCTAATTCCCATAGTTGCATAAAATCCATGGTACCCAGAGGCAAGGGGATGCTGCTGTTAATTGCTTCATATTAAAATAATCAATAAATCTGAATTTCAAAGGTTAGCTCAGATAAATCATAAACTTATTCACATCTAGATAGCTAATGGTCTCCCTAAGGAAAAGGTCTTTGAGACCATATTTACCGAAAATGGCCAAGATGGTGTGCCAATCGAAATCCACATCCTAACTATCGTTGGGAGTCAGCAATGCCCATTTCATATTTTCTTCCTGTGCCAGCCACTGCATACTGTCGAGCCACAAAATTTTACACCAATCATAGAAGTGTTTAAACATTTTCACAAATCCTGGCATATCCTCTATGGGTGTCTTTTTCAAATAGTCCATCACTTCGATGTTGGCCTCATAGTTTAACATTTTTGCAACGGTGGTTATACCTCCATAGTCAGACGTCCATTTGTTACACGCAAGAAGAAAGAAATTCGGGTAAAATATCCGTATCCATGGAATCCATTAGAATGCTGCGTTGCTTATGATTCAGGGCCTTATAATCCTCAGTGCCCTATACCAGAGCAAAACAACCGGCCAACATCAACAAAAGCTGAATAAATGTTTTCATATTTTCACTTTCTTGCTTTCCCTGTATTTAAATTTCAAATCAAATCTAATTTTCAAAACAATAACTTTTCAGTTTATATATCATCGATATTTTTTTATAACTAATAATATCACTAGTAGGAGATTAAATAGGTTATTGTTTTCTATTTCGAACAAGACAGATAACCTCAAATTAGAAAAAAAAACTGTTATCACAAACTCAAGGCCACTCAAATCTAATAAAATGAGCCTGAATTGCATCTGACCGTAAATGAATTTATTTCAATTCAAATAAAATGATAAAGATCCAAACATGGAGTAAACCTTTGCAAAGTGTTGCCAAATTGTGGATTTTTTAAAGAATATTTTTTCATGGTCTCTAATAGGCGTGGATTTGTTAAAGAATATTTTTTCATGGTCTCTAATAGGCGTGGATTTGTTAAAGAATATTTTTTCATGGTCTCTAATAGGCGTGGATTTGTTAAAGAATATTTTTTCATGGTCTCTAATAGGCGTGGATTTGTTAAAGAATACTTTTTCATGGTCTCTAATAGGCGTGGATTTGTTAAAGAATATTTTTTCATGGTCTCTAATAGGCGTGGATTTGTTAAAGGATATTTTTTCATGGTCTCTAATAGGCGTGGATTTGTTAAAGAATATTTTTTCATGGTCTCTAATAGGCGTGGATTTGTTAAAGAATATTTTTTCATGGTCTCTAATAGGCGTGGATTTGTTAAAGAATATTTTTTCATGGTCTCTAATAGGCGTGGATTTGTTAAAGAATATTTTTTCATGGTCTCTAATAGGCGTGGATTTGTTAAAGGATATTTTTTCATGGTCTCTAATAGGCGTGGATTTGTTAAAGGATATTTTTTCATGGTCTCTAATAGGCGTGGATTTGTTAAAGGATATTTTTTCATGGTCTCTAATAGGCGTGGATTTGTTAAAGGATATTTTTTCATGGTCTCTAATAGGCGTGGATTTGTTAAAGAATATTTTTTCATGGTCTCTAATAGGCGTGGATTTGTTAAAGAATATTTTTTCATGGTCTCTAATAGGCGTGGATTTGTTAAAGAATATTTTTTCATGGTCTCTAATAGGCGTGGATTTGTTAAAGAATATTTTTTCATGGTCTCTAATAGGCGTGGATTTGTTAAAGAATATTTTTTCATGGTCTCTAATAGGCGTGGATTTGTTAAAGAATATTTTTTCATGGTCTCTAATAGGCGTGGATTTGTTAAAGAATATTTTTTCATGGTCTCTAATAGGCGTGGATTTGTTAAAGAATATTTTTTCATGGTCTCTAATAGGCGTGGATTTGTTAAAGAATATTTTTTCATGGTCTATAATAGGCGTGGATTTGTTAAAGAATATTTTTTCATGGTCTCTAATAGGCGTGGATTTGTTAAAGAATATTTTTTCAAGGCCTATAATAGGCGTGGATTTGTTAAAGAATATTTTTTCAAGGCCTATAATATTTTGTCAAGGCATATAATAGGCGTGGATTTGTTAAAGAATATTTTTTCATGGTCTCTAATAGGCGTGGATTTGTTAAAGAATATTTTTTCATGGTCTCTAATAGGCGTGGATTTGTTAAAGAATATTTTTTCATGGTCTCTAATAGGCGTGGATTTGTTAAAGAATATTTTTTCATGGTCTCTAATAGGCGTGGATTTGTTAAAGAATATTTTTTCATGGTCTCTAATAGGCGTGGATTTGTTAAAGAATATTTTTTCATGGTCTCTAATAGGCGTGGATTTGTTAAAGAATATTTTTTCATGGTCTCTAATAGGCGTGGATTTGTTAAAGAATATTTTTTCATGGTCTCTAATAGGCGTGGATTTGTTAAAGAATATTTTTTCATGGTCTCTAATAGGCGTGGATTTGATAAAGAATATTTTTTCATGGTCTCTATTTGTTATAGGCGTGGATTTGTTAAAGAATATTTTTTCATGGTCTCTAATAGGCGTGGATTTGTTAAAGAATATTTTTTCATGGACCAACAGGTCTAAGGCGTGGATTTGTTAAAGAATATTTTTTCATGGACCAACAGGTCTAAGGCGTGGATTTGTTAAAGAATATTTTTTCATGGTCTCTAATAGGCGTGGATTTGTTAAAGAATATTTTTTCATGGTCTCTAAGAGGCGTGGATTTGTTAAAGGATATTTTTTCATGGTCTCTAAAAGGCGTGGATTTGTTAAAGGATATTTTTTCATGGTCTCTAAAAGGCGTGGATTTGTTAAAGAATATTTTTTCATGGTCTCTAATAGGCGTCGATTTGTTAAAGAATATTTTTTCATGGTCTCTAATAGGCGTGGATTTGTTAAAGGATATTTTTTCATGGTCTCTAATAGGCGTGGAATTGTTAAAGATTTTTTTTCAACAATCAACCAAAGAAGGCGTGTCTGTCCACAAAATTTTAGTCACTAACGCATCTACACATTTCCCTTTAACCAACAGTGAAGGTTTCATGGAAATATTCCAACTCATTGCTGAGATATAGCGATTTATAAATTTTATTATGAGTCAAAATATAGCTGCTATGGAATTCTGGTTGCCTGTTCATAAAAAATCCAAATTAGATGACATTTTACGTTTTTGAAAGTCCTCCCTCAATTGTTGATATGAATTAAATACATTCGTTGTAGCATATTTTTAGGCATTACATTATTTGGTTGGAAATACGATTTTATTTAACGCCTAAAAATATGTTTTAAATGATTACAGTAACAAACTATTTTGTAGTTGACTGATGTGGCAACACTGGCATTGCCTTATTTTTGTCCATCTGAGAAATGAAGAAATAAATATCACTATTTTAGATTTTCAGTTAACAGGCGCCCAGCATCGTTTAGCAGCTATATTTTTGACAACAAGATAAAATTCAAATGCCTATATCTCGACAATGCGTTAAGCGATTTTCATGAAAATTTCGAGAGGGGTTAGGGGAAATTGTCTAGTTTTATTGGGTAGCAATAACGAATGAAGAAAAACAACGTTTATGGGTATGATGGTCAGTTTTGTAAGCTTTTGTTAGAAATAAATCTAGGCTTGGAGGTCTGATGGCCTGAAAAGAAAAAATATTAGACTCACATCGAAGCTTGGAGGTCTGTTGGTCAAAATTGATGAAGAATTTCTTAAAATTGTTTAAGAAATATTCTTTAAAAAATCAACACCTATTTATGGTTCTTGAAAAAATATTCTTTAAAAGCCCAACGCCTATTGACGGACGTTATTTCGAGGTTTTTTAAAAATTAAAAAAAATGAATTTAATATAGATACCAACTATTATCAATTACCAGAGAGAAAAAATATCATTAATTTATTCGTTTTATACATATATTTATAAATTGTTTATTAAAAAGGATAAATGTAATGTGTATTAGTTTTGAGACAATACCGTAACCCTTAATTGTATTATTTGTAATTTTAAATATTATAAGTTTATTTATATATTTTTTGAAAAATGTGATTATGTTCAAAAGAGAGGTTAATGTAAAATCTAAAAAATGTGGGATCCATGTGCATTTTGTTTTGCATTCGATGTTGAAATATCATTTAATTTTTTTCTTTAATTTATTTATCTTTTTTTTAGTTTAGCAGAAGGAATTTTTATACAAAATCTATTTTCGATTAAATGATGATATTTCAAAGTAATAAAATCTAATTACATTTTCGGATTCGAAACCGATTTTTAAGATGAAATGTGTTTATGTTCCAAAAGCGACAAATTATGAAAAAGGTAGGTAGGTAGGCGAAGCCATAGAGGATTCCTTTATAATTTACATTTTAAAGCAGCTAATAATTTTATTATTCTTTTTTTTCTCTATCCAATTGATATATAACAAATAATGCACAAATATAGTCAAATATTTGATAAACAACACTTATAGACAATAAGTAGAGTGATAAACAATTTAAAAAAGAAGCAGATGATACAAAAATCAAAAGAATGATTCAAGTCAATACAAAAAAAGAAGAGAAAATTCCAAATATTCAAATCTATGATTGTGATAAACTATTACGAGAACTAGGACGTTCAATTGTCATCGTTTGCTGGGGCACCTGGCTATCGGGACTGATGCCAAGGCCAGAATAGATTTCCTTCATAACAAACAGTATGGTATCCTCAGAATCCCTGTAATTAAAAAAAAGAAACAAAAAACAAAATATTTTTCAAAATTTTTATTTTCATTTAACCAAGTTCAACAAAACTTACCAATAACACACATGACTACTCAATGCAAATATGTACTCGTTTATAAATTCCAAGGGTGCCTCTTGCAGTACATAGTCAATGCGTTTGGAATCATTTAATTTACCCAGAGGGAAATCTATTTCAACCATATCATCTGATACGGCAGTGGATACCGAATCGGTCTGATTGGGTGTTTGTGATTGCGATTGTTGTTGGCTGCCACCACTGCCTTGACGTTCCATTTGCATTTGCATTTCAATGACCTGCAAATATTAAAATAAAATTAAATTGGAGGTTAGATTAAATTAAAAAATAATTATAAAAAAATCCACGCCTTAGGAAAAATATTTATAAAAAAATCCCCGATTTATATTAGACTTGATTTATATTGGGTCTTCTAGACCCTTGAAAATTTGTTATCTTTAAAGAATCCTCGCCTCATGTAGACCCTTGAAAATTTGTTATCTTTAAAGAATCCTCGCCTCATGTAGACCCTTGAAAATTTGTTATCTTTAAAGAATCCTCGCCTCATGTAGACCCTTGAAAATTTGTTATCTTTAAAGAATCCTCGCCTCATGTAGACCCTTGAAATTTTTTTATCTTTAAATAATCCACGCCTCATGTAGACCCTTGGAAATGTTTTATCTTTAAAGAATCCACGCCTCATGTACACCCTTGAATATTTTTTTCTTTAAAAAATCCACGCCTCATGTAGATCATTGAAAATTTTTAATTTTTAAAGAATCTACGCTTTAAAGAATCCACGCCTCTTGTAGACCCTTGGAAATTTGTTATCTTTAAAGAATCCACGCCTCATATAGACTCTTGAAAATTTTTAATTTTTAAAGAATCTACGCTTCATGTAGACCCTTGAAAATTGTTTATCTTTAAAGAATCCACGCCTCTTGTAGACCCTTGGAAATTTGTTATCTTTAAAGAATCCACGCCTCATATAGACTCTTGAAAATTTTTTCTTTAAAAAATCCACGCCTTCTCTTGGTCCTTGAAAAAATATTCTTTAAAAAATCCACGCCTTCTCTTGGTCCTTGAAAAAATATTCTTTAAAAAATCCACGCCTTCTCTTGGTCCTTGAAAAAATATTCTTTAAAAAATCCACGCCTTCTCTTGGTCCTTGAAAAAATATTCTTTAAAAAATCCACGCCTTCTCTTGGTCCTTGAAAAAATATTCTTTAAAAAATCCACGCCTTCTCTTGGTCCTTGAAAAAATATTCTTTAAAAAATCCACGCCTTCTCTTGGTCCTTGAAAAAATATTCTTTAAAAAATCCACGCCTTCTCTTGGTCCTTGAAAAAATATTCTTTAAAAAATCCACGCCTATTTATGGTCCTTGAAAAAATATTCTTTAAAAAATCCACGCCTATTTATGGTCCTTGAAAAAATATTCTTTAAAAAATCCACGCCTATTTATGGTCCTTGAAAAAATATTCTTTAAAAAATCCACGCCTATTTATGGTCCTTGAAAAAATATTCTTTAAAAAATCCACGCCTATTTATGGTCCTTGAAAAAATATTCTTTAAAAAATCCACGCCTATTTATGGTCCTTGAAAAAATATTCTTTAAAAAATCCACGCCTATTTATGGTCCTTGAAAAAATATTCTTTAAAAAATCCACGCCTATTTATGGTCCTTGAAAAAATATTCTTTAAAAAATCCACGCCTATTTATGGTCCTTGAAAAAATATTCTTTAAAAAATCCACGCCTATTTATGGTCCTTGAAAAAATATTCTTTAAAAAATCCACGCCTATTTATGGTCCTTGAAAAAATATTCTTTAAAAAATCCACGCCTATTTATGGTCCTTGAAAAAATATTCTTTAAAAAATCCACGCCTTTTATGGTCCTTGAAAAAATATTCTTTAAAAAATCCACGCCTATTTATGGTCCTTGAAAAAATATTCTTTAAAAAATCCACGCCTATTTATGGTCCTTGAAAAAATATTCTTTAAAAAATCCACGCCTATTTATGGTCCTTGAAAAAATATTCTTTAATAAATCCACGCCTATTTATGGTCCTTGGAAAAACATTCTTTAATAAATCCACGCCTATTTATGGTCATTGAA
>NW_026878886.1:0-24954 GCF_032173495.1 Musca vetustissima | reverse complement strand
TCTTCGTCATAGAAGAGGTCTTTTTCGTCATAGGTCTTCTTCGTCATAGAAGAGCTGAAGGTCTTCTTCGTCATAGAAGAGCTGAAGGTCTTCTTCGTCATAGAAGAGCTGAAGGTCTTCTTCGTCATAGAAGAGCTGAAGGTCTTCTTCGTCATAGAAGAGCTGAAGGTCTTCTTCGTCATAGAAGAGCTGAAGGTCTTCTTCGTCATAGAAGAGCTGAAGGTTTTCTTCGTCATAGAAGAGCTGAGGGTCTTCTTCGTCCTTGAAGAGCTGAGAGTCTTTTTCGTCCTAGAAGAGCTGAGGGTCTTCTTCGTCATAGAAGAGCTGAAGGTGTTCTTCGTCAGCGAAAAGCTGAAGGTCTTCTTAGTCAGAGAAGAGCTGAAGGTCTTCTTTGTCATAGAAGAGCTGAAGGTCTTCTTCGTCATAGAAGAGCTGAAGGTCTTCTTCGTCATAGAAGAGCTGAAGGTCTTCTTCGTCATAGAAGAGCTGAAGGTCTTCTTCTTCATAGTAGATCTGAAGGTCTTCTTCGTCATAGAAGAGCTGAAGGTCTTCTTCGTCATAGAAGAGCTGAAGGTCTTCGTCCCACACAATATTGATTTTATTACATCATGAAAACGGATTATCCAATTTGAACTAAAGTTTACACCATCTACTATTTTAGCCATGTCTTTATAATGTTGGAAAATGGAACTTATATGTGTACCTAACATCAGCAGTGCACTAAAGATGTTTCTCTTACTGAAAATTAAAATTTGTACAATATTTCTCTCATAACAATTTTAAGTATTAGTGTGGACAGCCCTGCCTTACATACATCAAGTTCAACCAGTAAGGAAAGTAGTATGTTCAACAGATGAATCCTAACAGACGTCTCATTTTTAAAGGACCAGTAAAATGAAATTGGATCCATAAACATGTCATTCTGCAGCCGATACTAAATTTTTCATTTGGTCAGATAAAGAAGCTATACCTAAATCTCAACCGATTCTCAGGAAACTTAACATGCTTCATTTTAGGCCTAATTCATTCAATCCCAATTATATATGGGAGCTATATCCAAATCTGAACCGATTTTCAGGAAACTTGACACACATCATTCTAGACTTAATTATTTACACTGTGCCAAATTTCGTGCAAATCGAAAGATATATAGGGACTTCGGTACACCATTTACCTTAAATCGGACGAAAATATATATGAAACCTATATCTAAATCTGAACCGATTTTCAGGAAACTTAACACACATCATTCTAGACCCAATTCATTACGCTGTGCCAAATTTCGTACAAATCGACAGATATATAGGGACTTTGGTGTACCATTTACATAAAATCGAACGAAAATATATATGGGAGCTATATCCAAATCTGAACCGATTTTCAGGAAACTTGACACACATCATTCTAGACTTAATTCATTACGCTGTGCCAAATTTCGTGCAAATCGAAAGATATATAGGGACTTTGGAGACCTATTTACCTTAAATCAGACTAAACTATATCTAAATCTGAACCGATTTTTTTTTTCGAAACTTGGCACACATTACTCTGCACCTAATTCAGTACTCTGTACCAAATTTCGTGCAAATCAAAAGATATATAGGGACCGTTTACATTAATTCGGTCGAAAATATATATGGGAGCTATATCTAAATCTGAACCGATTTTTCCCAAATCCAATAGGGTTCGTCCTTGGGCCAAATAAGTGACCTATGCCAAATTTCATCCAATTCGGATCATAAATGCGACCTGTACTTTGTTTACAATTTAACATGGACAGACGGACGGACATGCATGAATCGACTCAGAAAGTGATTCTATGCATATTCTCAAAAGGAACCATAGGTCTATCTCGATTCCTTTTGCCTGTTACCAACATATGCACAAAGACATAATACCCTGTACCACAGAGTGGTGAAGGGTATAAAAATGAGACCTTCGCTTCTCGCCTTCTGGTACCTTCCCCACATGATGGCAAAAATTGGAATATTTGTTAATTCAATATCAAGAGAATGGATTGTCCGCTTTGCAATATATATACGCCCAATTGGCTATTTGGTTAACATTTTTCAACTATGTTGGCTCCAGTCTGATATTTAGGTTTGATTTAGTTTTTAGTATTTCTATAGTTTACGATTGTTTGTATATTCTGCGTATCGTACATCCCCATTGGGACTTTTTAAATATACAGTCGAAATCGCTTATAACGACGGTCAAGGGCCCGGCGAAACTAGTCGTTATAAACGAGGGCATAGTTTTTCACTGTAATTTGAATAGCGTAGTTATAAACGATTTCGACGGTAGTGTACCGCTGTCGGAGCACTAAAAATCGTAGTGTACCGCAGTCGGAGCACTAAAAATCGTTGTGTACCGCGGTCGGAACACTAAAAAATCGTAGCGTACCGCGGTCAGAACACTAAAAATGTTAGTGTTCCACTTGCCGGAACACTAAAAATCTTAGTGTTCCTCTGACCGGAAGACTAAAAATCATAGTGTTCCATTTGGCGGAACACTAAAAATCGTAATGACAGCGGTTTCATATTCACGAACATTTTTCTTTAACACCTACTTTAAAAAATCAACGATACTTCCGCTTGTTCGATGGCTTTGTTAAAATTCCGCAATCGACTGAACTTTGATTTATCCAAACTTTACGCTAATTTGAATAGCGTAGTTATAAACGATTTCGACGGTAGTGTACCGCTGTCGGAGCACTAAAAATCGTAGTGTACCGCAGTCGGAGCACTAAAAATCGTTGTGTACCGCGGTCGGAACACTAAAAAATCGTAGCGTACCGCGGTCAGAACACTAAAAATGTTAGTGTTCCACTTGCCGGAACACTAAAAATCTTAGTGTTCCTCTGACCGGAAGACTAAAAATCATAGTGTTCCATTTGGCGGAACACTAAAAATCGTAATGACAGCGGTTTCATATTCACGAACATTTTTCTTTAACACCTACTTTAAAAAATCAACGATACTTCCGCTTGTTCGATGGCTTTGTTAAAATTCCGCAATCGACTGAACTTTGATTTATCCAAACAATGTGAATTAAAGCATTTATTTTGTTTTTCGTCGAATTTAAATTAAAAACTTTTCCAATTCTGAACTGAAAAGTAAACAAAGTGAAGTTAGTGGCGATTGGTGTTAAAGAACCGTTTGGGCGGCTATTCGCAAAACCTTTCTTGTTGTTGTTGGTTGACTGGCTGACTGTTGCCACAGGTAACTGACCACACATGTCTACAACAAAAACAACTACAACACAAAAAAACGAAACGGGTGAAAATTCTATATAGAACAATGAGAACGTGAACAAAGGTAACAACTACAGCAACAACAACAAGCGACCAATAAAACAAACATTAAATCAACTGAAATACACTCTCTCAATGTTACACTTATTAACCCTTAAACTGGCGAGGTGGATTGAAAAAACGATAAAAAAATACAAACGATAAAAAATATGAATATTTCCAGTGCCAGTATTTTTCATATCGTGTTCTTAAAGGATAGAAATCTCCTAATAGACAATCTTTAATGGTCTCGCCCCATTTTCGGGGTTTTGGGGGCACTACTCCAATTTCCCAACCGAAGTGTCTGCAGTTTGGTAAATGGGGCTGTGACAATAATAAATCCCCTGAAAAAAATATATTTCAGATTAGGTTTTGAACTTATATGCGTAGTTAATTGTTTCAATTGATGTTGTTGTTTTGACGTCCGATTTTAGACACCTTAAATTTCTAATTGCATTTTCCAAATTCGTATTGGCGACACTTTGAAATACATTTGGAATTTTTTTATTCAAACATTCATTTGTCCTCTAAGGACAAATAAATTTTTTTGTCCTCTAAGGGTTAAGTGGAAACTTTTGATGTGGGAGGGGGTATTTTGATTGACTACTACCACCAGCAGCAGCAAACAAACAATCACCAACTACCACCACCTGCCAAAGGTAATCAAGGCAAATAACAACGAAAAAATAGTTTTCGAACAGCACTTGGCGGAGAGAGTTGGAAAATCCAACTATAACGGAAAATAAACGGGGAAAATTCAAATTAATTGTGTGGAATGTGAAAAGGAAAACCAAAAGCAGAAAGTTCTAATAAAAATTGTCTCAACAAATGCAAACAGTTCCAAACTGTTGAATTCAATTATTAATTTGAAAATCCTAACAGCAACAACAAAAAAATGTCACATTCATAAAGAAAGTGTCCTGTTGTGGTTCGCAAAATTTCGCAATTTTTTCGCGAACTTTTTGAATATTTCAACAATTATGAAGTTATGCAAAACTTTATCCTCTACGACTGATACAAAGGCTCACAGTCACTTCATTCAGTCTAAAGTGGAAATGCCATTGACGAGGCAGCAGGAATTACAACAAAACTATAAACCGCCAATTGAAATAGTAGTTTGTGTTCTTGACGTCACAAGTGATTATTAAAATTGAAAAAAGAAAAACCCAACAACAACAATAAAGTGAAGAAGTGAAGTGACAAACAGACCCACGGATATACAATAGAATTTCTACATATTTGTGGTAAATATCACCACCACCAACAACAACAACACACATTGTAAGGTGTTTCTAGGCATTTGTTTTCCACCAAATAATAACAAAAACAAAACACGACAACAACAACATGACTTCCGAAAGATTTATAAAAGTTTTAATCGTTCTCATCATCGGATTCGCATTGAAATTGCCCAATTGTTATGGTGACGTCGGTCTGCCGTTAATACAAATAAGTCATGGTACGTTGCACCTACGCTTAATGTTTATAATATATACATACATATGTATAGAAAAAAGAACTGTGTTATATACATATTTACATACGTAGAATAAATTTGAATGACTGAATGTGTGTGCTGATTTTCTGATTCGGAACTACAGTTTCAGGAAATTATTGTAAACGGTAGTGTTTTGAATAAAAAAGCACATATTCTGCGAAATAGATAAGGTGTATGGAACAAACAAGAATTTAAACAAAAAAGGTAGCAACAATTGAAGCTGGAAATTTCGGCCAGATCATACCTTTAAACCCTACATCATGAGGTTGACACTACATCGGGATGGGTAAATTGCTGTCAGGATAATAATATTTAGCAAACTTCAGACTCCCAGGTAGGAAAATCGGCATAGGACCTTGAACAAACTGAAAATGTCGCAATGTATAAGCATGGACTTATATTGAGAATGTTATAGGAAGGGGCTGAACTTCTGTGTGCTGAACTTCTGTATGCTGTGTAGAAGAAGTTGCCCTAAAGATCCCATATTCTAATGTCATGGAAAAATATTACTATGTGCAATGAATGCACTATGGGTCAGGAATCCAATTTGTTGGCAAAAAGTCAATTTCAGCCAGTAAAATTGTATAACATTGTGGGTCTCTGTTTACAAATGACATGAGCCCAAAGTAAAAATTTCACATTTTTTAATACATTTTATATATAACCAGTAGGGAATGATACCGTCATTTTGGGTACATACAAGAAATGTTCATATATACAATATCTTTTAAATAGAATAGATATAGCATGGTTGGAGGAAAATTGAAATTGAATCGGACGAAATTTACTGCGTGAAGTAAAACTACGCAATATTTCATGTAAAGTCAACATAGGCTCCTCCATTTGCATAAAATCGGAAAAAATATATGAGGGATCTATATCTACAAATATCTACAAATAAGTGACATGCGCAAAATTTCCTCCAAATAGGATTATAAATGTGACATGTACTTTGTTTATAAAAATACATGGACGAACGGACAGACGGACATGCATAAATCGCCTCAGGAAATTATTCTATGCATATTCTCAAAAGGAACCATGGGTCTATCTCGATTTCTTGGTTGTAGCAACAACAATTAACCATCCCGAATTTTGCGAACGTCTGCGACCGTTCATAAATTTAAGAGTTATTGTCGATAATATTAGGTTGGGGAAAAATAAATCCATTATAATTTGTTTTTGTGTAAATGGTTTAAACATCTAATATACCGGTCAACTAACATGCCGGTCAACTTCGATCATTTCTCGGATTTTCGACGGCCGGCCTACCTGTACGAGGTGCATTTTTAACATAAAAAACTGCAAACTAATTTTTTATTGCGAAATGTTACTCATTCAACGAGCATAAATCTGAAATTGTTTGATCGATACTTTACGAGAAATCTATCAGAGCATCCATCTGCCGAAAAATAATGGATTTTTCCCCATCCAAATATAACACCAGTGAGCGGAGCAGTATAGTTGGACGGGACCGACCATACGATACCCTACATAACTACCACAGAACTCTATCTTCCTCTCTACCTCTTGCCCGATTAGATGTCAACATCACCTCTTCCTTACACTGACATATTTTCCGAATATTACCAATATCCAGTACAACCCTTCTAATTACTTGACCACATTCTCTTCACCGTGGGTTGTGTTGTGATGTTCGGCTTTCAATTATGGCAAAAATTAGGTTTTTTCGGTCCATTTCATCCCAATATTATTATCTGACCATCACCGAAAATTATAGGCGTTGTCCGTGACCATACCTGGATCCCCCAAATTCAAAGCGATCAGCGCTATATTTCCGCCCTCTAGTGTGGTAATGGGTTATTAAATAATATATGAATACGTAAGCACCTGTAAATATTTTTTTGGTCCATTTAATCCCCTAAATATTAACCAATCTTTACTAAAAACAATAGGTGTCTTCATTGGCCAGAACCCGTCCTACATGCAAAATTACGTGAAGATTGGTCCATAACTGTGGCCTGTATCGTGTTTACGAATTATAATGGACAGACGGACACACATGTCTAGATCGACTCAGCTAGTCGAAATATGACGATCGGTATACTTAAAAGTGGGTCTAGGACCAATATTTCGCGGCGTTATAAACTCTTGGGGCTGCACAATGCTATAGTCGTTGAATATTGCCTGGAAAATTTAATAAAAAAGGTGTGATTTATTTGTACGAAAAACTATCAATATTGACTTAAGTTTCGGGGTAGTGACCATTAATTGGTAGTTTCGGGATTTTGAGCTCGTTTAATTCAATTTTAATTAGGAAATGCTGTAGTTTTAAGACCATGATACATAAAAACTATTTCATGCTATTCTGATGTTAAACACTGGCAAGAAATGAAATATTTATTTTTATACCCTACACAACTATGTTGTCAGGGTATTATAGCTTTGTGCAGCCCCAAATGTTTGTAACGCCGCGAAATATTGGTCCTAGACCCACCTTTAAGTATACCGATCGTCATATCTCGACTAGCTTAGTCGATCTAGACATGTGTGTCCGTCCGTCTGTCCATTATAATTTGTAAACACGATACAGGCCACAGTTATGGACCAATCTTCACGAAATTTTGCATGTAGGATGGGTTCTGGCCAATGAAGACCCCTATTGTTTTTGGAAAAGATCGGTTAATATTTAGGGGATGAAATGGACCAAATACTAAATTTTTGTCGGTTTTTCTGGTCGCTCCAGAGGCCGCAATTATGGCCCAAACACCGCGAATTTTTGCATGGAGAAGGGGATCGGGTCAGAGAATAAGCGTGCATGTTTTGATAAAGATCGGTCAATATTTAGCGGGTCAAATGGACCCTGACTTTTGTGTGAAAAATGACAAAATTTGTATTCTATGGCATATATATTTACTCCTGGAGGATGTAGACCCTAGGAGTTGATAACATATCCAAGAGGAGTGGTTGACCTTTAAATTGATACCAAATATAGTGATGTATCTACTCAGATGTGGGAGTTACAGTCAAATATTTACATGTGCTTACGTATTCAGATATTATTTAGTAATCCATTACCACATTAAAGGGAGAAATATCGCGCTGATGGCTTTGAAATTTTTCATGAAGTTCCAGTTATGGTCAAGAACAACGCCTCTAAATTTCGGTGATGATCAGATTAAAATTTTGGGATGAAATGGACCGAAAACATAATTTTTTGTGTGTTTTCGAGTAGAGTATAATCCGAAAATCACAACACACCCACCGTGAAGGTAATCTGGACAAGTAATTAGAAGGACTGTACAAGAGGGGGCAAATATCAGGAAATATTACTCAGACTCGGAATAAACATCGTCAGAAAGTTAGAGTTCGTGGTAGTTGTGTAGGGTATCGTATGGTCGGCCCCGTCCGACTATACTGCTCCGCTCACTGGTTGTTTTTATGTTTGATCCGACATTTTGGATTATTTTTTTGATTTTCAAAAACTGATTTCACATTTGTAATTAGTGACCATAGTTCTACAAAACGTATTCAAAAATAATTTGATAATTCAACTTTTAAAAAATATGACCGTCAACCTATCAATAGAATAGTTTTTTTTTCTTGCCGAATCGTAATCAGCGTCCTCAAAACTTTTATGCGATATTTATTTCATAAACCCACTGGCATCCCATAGTGCAATGCATTAAATCGGATACTCCAATCGATCCATAAAAATTACAAGTATTTTCAAAACGAAAATATTGGATGTTTGGATGCAATTGAATATTACGATCGCTTCGTATGGGATTTACAAATTTTAAAAATGGTGACCTTTGTGATGAGGGTACTAGAGGGAGTGAGTCGATAAGACCTATCTTCAAACGTTATATAGGCTTGGTTCAAGTATTAGTTTGTGATCTTTTCGTTTTTCTTCAACAAGATGACGATATGTGACACAATCAACTATAGCATTTGCTTTTACGAAGCTTTTTCGGGAAGAAAGAGGTGGTCACTTGGCCAAAGAGACTGTGTGATATTTAACCTTATGTTTTCCTTCTTTGAGGCCACGCGTCGATTCAAAACTTCAGAGAATTCCATGGAAACGATGCGGTTATCCAAGAACGGTCCATGTTTTGGTTTAGCTCCAAAATAACGGTATCGCCCCATTTTCTGAATTTTAATTATTTTAACCTCATATTTCTATTTTAATTTGACATTTTGAGAATCAATGCAAAAATTCTTCAGTATAGATCCATATTTTGAGGTTCATATAAGGTCTAGTCCCATTCTCGTTATTTTAAATTTGACTGTAATTAAGCATTTCATTTTTTTCGGAGGGTTATAAACATCTCTGCAGAAAATTTTGAATATTTGCCGACAGTTTGTAATAACACTTATATATAAGTTTCGCGATAACAAATTTTCCTTTATTAGTATAGACAGATAGATTCTTACAGTACGGGAACTGACTAATTAATGAAAATGTTCAAGGTATGCTACGAGATTTCCATTTGCAAGAAATTCTCACGATATTCAATTTTCCATATGACTTCAATATAATCATTTGGAATTTATTTCAAAGTTTTTATTCTCAAATAGAAAATATCTGTAAATGCTATATTTTCCGTAACATATATAATGTTCTTCTGTTTTGGTAGATAGATTAAAGCCAACATTTCTTATTATTTTGTACTTTGCTAAAATACAATTTCGGTTCTTTAATAAATAATGTATTTATTTTTGGAATTATTTACCATATACCATACACATATATATGTATATATACATATATATTCATTTCAATTATATTATAGTTTTTAAAGTTCATACAATTGACCATACGCGGGACAATAGTTGGCACAACAAATAATAACATATTTATTAACGCATTAAGAACAAATGTTGCGTTTATTTCCGTTCCCTTCATACTAAACAATACAATTTCGGAAAATAATAATTGTGTCAATTTTTGCGTGAGGGGAAAAACCACATTTCAATTAGTTTTTCTTCTAAGTTCGAATGGGTCAAATAGTTTATTTTTTAAGAAGGTTTGTTGGATTATAAAATCATAAAATGCATCAAATTGAACAAAAATTTATATAGGAGATATTTCTTAATCTGAGCCGATTTCAAAAGTATGTACTCAACACCTATTATGATCCGTTAAGGTCTTCGGAATTAGTTATTCGAAAATGAGGAGGGATCAACAGTTACATTGAATGATACAATCCATATCGATAGAAGATTGATGATTCGATGTAGTCGGAGTTGCATAGAATTTAATCTGGAAACGAAACCAGTGTAAAAAAATGTTTGTCGGTATAAAAATCTCAAATTTTGTATTTAAAATCATATAAAGGCACAAAGTTTAGAAAAAGTAGCAATGTTCATTTTAAACCTCGGCCAGGTTCGTCTGTCTTCCAGCAAAAACAAAAACGTCAATAGTAACGGTACGTAGGATAACCGAAAAATCGCAAAGAAAGAAGGTACTTTTAAATGTCGAATATATTCGAAAAAACACTGAAAAGGTTAAGCAAAATTTCATTATAAGGTCCATACCTACCAAAAATGTTCAATATTGGCCTCCAAAATGCCATTGTTCATACCCTTCACCAAACTGTTGTACAGGGTATTATTTCTTTGTGCATATGTTTGTAACAGGCAAATGGAAACGAGATATGCATAGAATCACTTTTTGAGTCGGTTTATGTCGTAAATTTAGTCGATTTAAATTGTAAACAAAGTACAGGTCGCATCTCTGATCAGAATTGGATGAAGTTTGGCACAGTTCATTTATTTTGCCCAAGGACGAACCTTATTCAAATTGGGAAAAATCGGTTAAGATTTAGATATAGCTCCCATATATTTTTTCGTCCGATTTTATTAAAATGGGGCACCAATGACCCAAAGTTAAGCCGATCGCCAAACAATTTTGCACAGCGTACTGGATTAGGTCCAGATTGATGAATGCGAGGTTTTGTTGAAATCGGATCAGATTTAGATATAGCTCTTATATATATTTTTGTCCCATTTTAAGTAAATGTTGTGTTCAAAAGAAGAAAAGTTATGCCGATTGGCACAACATTTTGCACAGCGTACTGAATTAGATCTAGATTAATGTATGCGAATTTTTTTTTGAAATCGGATCAAATTTATATATAGCTATATATGGGAGTTCCGATTTTAAATAAGTGGTACATCAAAGGTCCAAAGTTAGGTCGATTGTCGCAACATTTTGCACAATGTACTGATGTTATTTAAACTTACGTGTGTACATTTTCTTTGAAATCGGTTCAGATTTTGATATCTCGTCCATATATATTTTCGTCCGATTTTAAGTAAGTGGTGCACCAAAGACCCAAAGTTAGCCCGGTTGGCACAAAATTGTGCACAGCGTACTGAATTAGGTCCAGATTGATGTATGCGAGGTTTTGTTGAAATATGATCAGATTTGTATATAGATTCCATATATATTTCCGTCCGATTTTTAGTAAATTGTGCACCAAAACCCAAGGTTAGCCCGATTGGCACAAAATTTTGCACAGCGTATTGAATTAGATCCAGATTGATGTATGCGAGTTTTTTATAGCTACCATATATATTTCCGTCCGATTTTCAGTAAATGGTGTACCAAATGGAAGACCGAGAGGTCTTCTATTGACTATAGTAGACCTTGAGGTCTTCTATTGACTCTTGAAGACCTAGAGGACTTCTATTGACTATAGAAGACCTTGAGGTCTTGTATTGATTATTGTATTGATATAGATTATATAGAGGTCTTCTATTAGTCTTATATTGGCTATAGAATACGTAAAAGTCTTCAATTGACTATGGTAGACCTCGTGGTTCTTTATTGACTATAGAAGACTTAGAAGTCTTCTATTGACTATAGAAGACCTAGACGTCTTCTATAGCATATAGAGGACCTAGAAGTCTTCTATAGCATATAGAGGACCTAGAAGTCTTCTATGCATTATAATCGTTTTTCTATTGACTGTAGAAGATCTAGATGACATTTATTGACTATAAAGGACTTCTATTGACATTATATGTTCTAGACTATGGAAGGCCTATAGGTCTTCTATATGTTCAATCATCATTTCCTCTTAATTTCCCTTTGAGCCTAATTTTCTGCAAAACTTCTAGCAACAAGACCTCATTACAAATAAACTAGGAGGAGGACTTTAAAATTGATCAAACAAACTTTCTTTTTCTTGTTGATACATAAATACTATCTAGCAAAACCAACATACATACAGACATACATACATATGAATGGTAGTAACATAACATTTGCAAAAGTAAACAAATACGGTGTGATAACGTTAGCAACAGTACAACAACAATAACAATAGATACAACATTGTCAAAAAACGAAAGCCTAACAATTACAAATTCTTATTTCCTTTTTCCATACATTTACAAAACAACAACAACATTTATTTCCTTCCTTATCAACTTAATACCATAACTAAATAATTTCTATAGCAACCCCCGCCGCAAACTATACCGACACGATATTTGTCATGTCTGATTGACATTAACATAACTATTTTGTTTCGTTTTTTTTCTATCTCTTTATTTTGATTTTAGATGATGATGACTTTGGTGATGATTATCCGGAATTACGTGAGGAGGTACATTTGGAGGATTTCTTTTGGACGGGATCGGGTGATGGACCACCGGATTATTTGAAACAGGTCCACACCGGCATTAGCAAGGGGAAAGATGTTGTGGTCAAAACGGAGACCGTTGTGGCCACTGTCTATGTCGATGGTAACAATGTAAGTTTATAATTTTATTTGTTTATTTATTTTTATCTATATATATAAAAGAGTTGCGTTATAAGTGACTGACTGATCATCAACGCCCAGACGAAACGGCTAAAGCTAGAAACTTGAAATTTGGCATGTAGGTTGGGTTTGGTGGGGAGGCGTGTGATAAGGCGGGGTTTTTGGAAATTCGTACTAAAAGGTACTAAAAAAGTACTAAAAACTGCTTTAAGGCGGAACGGTTAGAATTAGAACTTTGAAATTTGGCACGTAGCTTTGTCTATGCCGAGCGAAGTGGTATTTATGAAAAAAATGGAATTTAGTACTAAGAGGTACTAAAAAGTACTAAACATTATATTTTGATGGAATTGGTAAATATACATATCTGAAACTTGGTATGTAGCTTGGGCTATTACATATAGAAATAAGTGCAAAAATATTTTTTGGAAATTAGTACTAAAAGATACTAAAAAGTACTAATACTGTATTACGCCGGAACGGTTAGATGTAGAAATCTGAAATTTGGTATGCAGCTTTGCCTACGATAAGCGAAGTGGTATGTGTGAAAAAATTTTGGAATTTAGTACTAAGAGGTACTAAAAAGTATTAAATATTATATTTAAATGGAATCGGTAGAGATACATATTGAAACTTTGTATGTAGCTTAAGCTATGAAAACAAGAACGACGTGCACAAATATTTGTAGCAAATTAGTACTAAAATGGTTCTAAAAAGTACTAAAACTGTATTTCGCCGGAACGGTTGGAAGTAGAACTTTGAAATTTGGTATACAGCTTTGTCAATAATACTCCAAAGGGCATGTGTGAAAAAGTTGGAATTTAGTACTAAGAGGTACTAAATATTATATTGGAATGGAACCAGTAGAGAATGGAACCAGTTACATATAAAATGCTGTACAAAATATCTTTTGGAAATTAGTATTGAAATGGTACTAAAAAGTACTAAAAATATATTACATCGGAACGGTTGGAAGTATAACTCTACAAATACTTCGCTGTGCATAATTTTTTGAAATTAGTACTAAAATGGTACTAAATATTAAAGGACAACTGAAACATAGTATGTTACTTAATTATTTCACATATAAGTACAAAATTCTGTACCATTGTTAGTATGCAAACTAATAAATGTTAGTATGGAAACTACTAAAAATTTTACATGGGTATTGAGCGATTAGAAGTGGTAAAATAATTAAATAAAAGTATACAAGTACTAAATATTGGGTACGGTAAAACGGATAAAGATAGAAACTCTTATTAAATACTTATCTGGAACTATAAGATTAAAATGTACTAAAAAGCCCAACATATTGTATACGGCGGTACGGGTGGATATAGAATTTGGTACAAGGATTTTTCTATGAGAAACAATGTAAACAACTAAATATTGTATACGACAGAAGCAGTAGAGGTAGAGTCCAGAAATTGTGTATGTACATTTAGCTATAACAAATTAAAAAATGGATTGTTTTTGAAAATTCGTACTAAAAATTACTAAATAGGAAAGTTTAGAGAAAGACATCTGAATTTTAGTATTTATCTTTGACTGTGGCAATTAAAATGTTTTATGGAAATATTTTTCGAAAACTTTTACTAAAAATTACTGCGAGTTACATGAAATATAGTTTCCAATTTGACATGGATCTATACTACAACGAATGATTATGTATTTTGGTTTAAACTTGTAGTGAAAAACGGACGAGACTTCATATACAAATAAGTGAAACTATGCAAACAAGCCGCTAAACACCACAAGTCCTAAATTGTTGGCACTTCTAAACAAAAATGTTTTTAAAACTTCTACTTAAAAGTACAGATATTTATTTCCAATGAGTTTTCTAACCACACTGGACTTTCGATGTTATGAATAATAGGCGGGATCTTTATGTCGAGGATATACAAAAAATATCGAAAAATTTTCCAATGGTGATTTTGTAACAAGTAACATACAAAAATTTCCCATAATATGATGCGCTTTGCAAAATATTATATTAGAAATTCGTACTATAAGGGTACACAAGTACTAAAACGTACTACAAATTTTACCATTAGCAAATTTTACCATTAATTACCGAAAGAAGCAAAAAAGTTAAAAAACGTACTATTTGCATTAGTCCATCGGGAGGATCGAGAAAATCATACACTTTCAGAAAAATAAATATAAGAATGTTGTACTCGATTTATTAGGTTAAGTAGATTTACGCATCAACGTTTCGGTTCGAACGAAAAGCTGAGTAGGATCTAATATTTTATTCGAAATATTTCAAATTTATATTTAGTCCAAAAGTAAAGCTAAATTAACGCTTATTTATTTTAACTATAAAAAATCCGCTAACGATGTAACGGGCATATGCTAGTATGGAATATATGGAAACAGATGTTAATTACAACATGAACTGATTTTGAACGACAACATTATAATATTACGAAATATTATTTGCATAATTTGTATTATATTGATGATATGAATCAATATAGAACGGCCATGGAAGAAATAATAATTTTAAACATTTGCACTTCTTTGATAATCCTTGAAAAATAATTTAAAAAATCCACGACTGTCCGTGGAAAAAATTCCCTAAAAATCTTAGCCACTTATTAGCCATGAATAAACATTTTTAACCAGTAAGGAAAGCAGTAAAGTCGAACGGGGCCGGCAGGACTATTACCATGAAATTGGATGAAATAAAATATGTGATATTTATCTAACTGTGAATCGACTTCAAACAAATATCAATAGGTCATCCTTTGGGCTATGTCTGTACTTCTAGAAAACGCAACTACGTAATTCTATGTTCAATTTTGTACGTTGTGCAAAATTTGATGTCAATCTGAAATATGGAAGTTATATCCAAATATGAACCGATTTCAACGAAACTTATCACAGGTTAGGTTATACTAATTTCAGTACGTTTTGTTCCTATCAGACATATATTGGATCCTTGGTGCGTCAATTACTTGAAATCAATCTATAATGTAAGGGAGTTATATCTAAATCTCAACCGATTTTCTCGAAACTTGGCACACATCATTCTGGACTAAATTCAGTACGCTATTCCAAATTTCGAGCAAATCGAAGGATATATAGGGACTTTGGTGCACCATTTACATGAAATCGGACGAAACTATATATGAGAGCTATATCTAAATCTGGACCGATTTTTACGAAACTTGGCAGACATCATTCTACGCTCAATTCAGTACGATACGACAAATTTCGTGCAAATCGAAAGATATATAGGGACTTTGGTGCACCATTTGTATGAAATCGGACGAAACTGTATATGGGAGTTATGTCTAAATCTGGACCGATTTTCACTAAACTTGGCAGACATCACTTTAGCCTCAATTCAGTATGTTATAGTAAATTTGGAGCAAATCGAAAGATATATAGGGACTTTGGTGCACCATTTACATGAAATCGGACGAAACTATGTATGGGAGCCATATCTAAATTCGGACCGATTTTCACGAAACTTGGTAGACCTCACTCTAGGCTCAAGTCAGTACGTTGTACCAAATTTCGTGCAAATCGACAGATATATAGAGTCTTTAGTGCATCATTTACCTTAAATCGGACGAAACTATATATGGGAGCTATATCTAAATCTGGGCCGATTTTCTCGAAACTTGGCAGACATCAATCTAGGCTCAATTCAGTACGTTGTGCCAGAGTTCGTGCAAATCGAAAGTTATTTAGGGACTTTGGTGCACCATTTACCTTAAATTGGACGAAAATATATATGGGAGCTATATCTAAATCTGAACCGATTTTTCCCAATTTCAATAGGGTTCGTCCTTGGGCCATATGAATGATCTGTGCCAAATTTCATCCAATTCGAATAATAAACGCGACCTGTACTTTGTTTACAATTTAACATGGTCAGACGAACGGACGGACAGACGGACATGCGTAAATCGACTTAGAAAGTGATTCTATGCATATTCTCAAAAGGAACCATGGCTCTATCTTGATTCCTTTTGCCTGTTACAAACATATGCACAAAGACATAATACCCTGTACCACAGTGTGGTGAAGGGTATAAAATCTACAACTTCTATTAGCAATTAAAAAATTAATTATGAAAATCCATGTCCTTCAAAAATATTAAAAACGAAATTGGGTGCGAGGGATGTACACCAGTGGAGAAGGCAGCGAAATGCTGGAACATTTTCTATGCCACTGACCAGCCATTGCAAGTCTTTGTACACAACTCTTGGGAAACTACACTAACCGCGAACTAACCGATCTAAGGGGGTGAATGGTAAAGTCTAAAGGAAATACACTCAGAACACAGAACTCCTAGAAGTGTAAGAAGTACAATCTTGTAATGCTTTGTTTCCTTTCTACCAATTACAATTGACCGCCCTACATTTTACACAAGCAAATAGAAGTGGATTGACCTGTGAATCGTCACGTGCGACGATCTTATAAACGGGATCGTATTTTTTCACGTACGACCGTGTACAGTAATGAGTACGTTTATGTTAAACTAGTAAGGAAAGTTTAAAAGTCGGTCGGGGCCGGGCTCATATGTACAATATCCTTTAGATAGAATAGACATGGCATCTTTGGAGGACCATTGAAATGGAATCGGACGATATTAAATACGTGAAGATATTTGATAGATATTTGAACTACATTAAAACAACCTATACGTATACTAACCTGTAGTAACTTCAATACGGTATGCAAAATTTTGGTGCATCATTTACAAAAAAATCGGACAAAACTATATATGGGATACATCAATCTGGACCTAAGTACTCTGTGCAAAATTTTGCCTCAATAGGACCAATATTGGTCAATCGTGTAAAATTTTGTCTTAATCGGACCAATGTCGGCAGTATGGTGCTCCAATATAATGAAAATATATATGGGAGCTATATCTAAATCTGAACCGATTTTCTCCAATTTCAGCAGAGTTCGTCCTTGGGCCAAATAAGTGAACTGTACCAAATTTGATCTAAATCGGATCATAAATGCGACCTGTACTTTGTTCACAAAAATAAATGGACGGACGGACATGCGTAAATCGACTCAGAAAGTGATTCTATGCATATTCTCAAAAGGAACCATGTGTCTATCTCGTTTCCTTTTGCCTGTTACAAACATATGCACAAAGACATACCACAGTGTGGTGAAGGGTATAAAAATGTACGCTTTACAGTAGGCATTAGAAAAATTAGTTTAAAAAATCTACGCCTTCTAAGAGCTTTTGAAAAATCAGTTAAGAAGATCTACGCTCTACAATATTCCTTGAAAAATAAATGTAAAACAATACCCCTTCTAATAGCCCTTGAAAAATGTGTTTAAAAAACCTACGCTATCTGATAGACATTGACAAATTAATTTCTACGCCTTGAATAGCCCTAGTCGCTTATGGTTCTGAAAGTCCTTCAAAAATATTCTTCAACAAATCCTTCGAAAAATATTCTTTGAAATTCTATTTCAATGTTTGCTGCATACTTTTAGGCATAAATTAAATATATTAACGTAGTCAGCTGATTTAGTCTGAAAATCAGCTTTCATGTCACAAATAAAACGTCCTCAATTTCGGAATGGCCGAACTTTTTACACATTGCCATGATGAGAATACTTAAAATCGGTCGGGTCTTTTAGATGAGGGACATGTCGTGGTTAATGACAGCCAGGAGAAAACGAAATACCAAAACTACAGAAGATCTGGGTAGAAAATTAGATGAGAGGTTCTCACCCAATTTTTTCGTGAAATCTTTCAAAAACGATTTAAATTTTAAATATTGAAATATTTTGCTACAATTTGCAAACTACAGAACCACAAACCTTAGCTATGAAGGAATTTATCTCTTTTGCCGAAAATAGCCAATATAGATTTTCAAGTTATCTCCTTACCGAAAATAGTCAATTTAGATAGACGTTTTGGTATAGCCTAGGGCCGATTTTGGATATATTGCAGTTTTGAATAATTTATTTATGAGGGTCGAATACCTTTTGTTCTTACGTATGTTAAGACAGATTTAATTTTTAAATCGTAAACTCAATAATTATCTAAATTCCATTTTTTTTATTAATTTCCAGGAAGTTGATATACCAATCTGTTTAGATTGCTATGGTGAGGGAACTGTGGGCATTGACGGCGTATGGAATGGTGCTGGAACACCACCCTTAAATTACTCCGCTACAGATCGTCGATATTGGCTGCTTACGGTTATGTCGGGATTTTATACACAAAAAGATAATCCGATGTTGGAGGAGAAATTAGCCCGGCTATATCGACTGGCATTCACGAGGTAATAAAAAATGTGTCTGCGACCTTAATTTTTTTATTTATTATTAATTTTTTTTCAATTAAAACATTGCACTGGTCAGGATTGCAATATTAAGCACATTTTCAGTCATTTTCCAAAATTGTTTCTTGGGTCACCTTCAAAGATGCAAGTCGGGCCTCTAGTGTATTATTCAAATTATGAAAATGTTGTTTAAATAATATTTATTGTTAATAGGCAGCAAACCAAACACTTGGGTATAAATGGAGCTCAACAAATATCGGGAATTTCCGTAACGGCTGGACGTGATCGGAGACACTTTAAACCTACTAATGAAAATGGCAATGATGGGAAAATTGACGAAAACGAAGAGGGTGCCAGCACCACTCAAGGTATAATAAAACATATTCGTTATCAAATAATTTATTTTATAATACGATTGACCATAGATCCCCCCGATTATGATGCTGAGCTATTGGATATGACAACAAATAATACTTCCACAATACGCCTACGTTCCCCTCCCTCCCCTCCATCACCAGCATATCCAATTAACAAAAAATCTGAAATGATTTCATCATCTGAAGAGAATATCAACAATACAGAATCGGTAACATTTGGTTATTCTTACTCGGAATCTGATATGCAAGTTGAAAGTTCCAATATTGCCACGGCCCAAGTGACCCCAGTACCATGGGAATTAATACAAAATAATGCTTCCAAATTGGAGAAACAAATTTTAGCACCCCTGGTACAACCGCCAACACGATTTTTACAACCACAACCTAGGCCAGCAGCACCACCACCTGCATCACCCTTACTGCCACCATTGAATATTCGTGATAATCAAGTGCGTGTTGTCATTCACAATATCACCCAACTCACTGCCGATGATGTGGAACGTAACAACGCGGAGGATGGTGATAGTGCAACGTCCTATGGTATGTCGTCTGGCATTTACGATGGTGATATTAATGATAAAACGTAAGTGGACTATGAGTATCTATTGTTTATGAAATATGTTTGTATGTAACCATATCATGTAATATAAAATAGTACATTGACCCATTTGTTAGGTAAGAATCATGTGGACTAAAGTTTTATTAGTGGAAATCAGGAAACAAAATCTAAAATGTGCAACGTTTGTGGTTGTTAGAAGTCATTTCGGGTGAAAAACAAAATGTTCACTATTGGCTCATGTTTTGGCATAGCCTCTTTCAGAGGATCAAATATTACTTTGCTGATAATTATCAAAGTTTTAGGTTCTTTAAAAATCCATCCATATAAACGATGTCTTAGACAAATGTTGCATTTTGGATATATGTAATTTTAGTAGTTAGATTTCTCAGAGAATGAAAAACCTCCCGTTTGATAATTCCTTCCAAAATTAAACATTATGAATAATTATGAAGGCTCCGCCCATTTTATGTATTTTGGTGTTCATATGCGAAAACAATTTTAAATAGAGGTCCTGAGCTCATTTTTTAATTGAAGTGGCTTTTATGTGGTGTTCCGCGTTCTGAATGGATAAAACAATTTATAAAAAAGGAAGGAATGTAGAAAAGTCGGACTGGGCGGGCTATATGATACCCTAACTAACTGAAATTCAAAAAGTATATATGGAAGCTATGTATATCTAAATTTGAACCGATTTCAAGGAAACTTTCCAGAGATTAATTTATATTAACTTCAGTACGTTGTGTCAATCGGTCTAGCTTTAGGTCTTTAGTGAACCATTTACTTCAAATCGGACGAAAATATATATAGGAGCTATATGTAAATCTGAGCCGATTTCAAGAAAGATTAATACACGGACGAAAATATATAATAAAATATCTAAATCTGAACTGTTTTTCACGAAATTTAGCACACATCATTCTGCACTTAATTCAGTACGCCGGCACATCGAATGATATATAAGGACTTTGGCGCACTATTTTCAATAAATCGGGACGAAAATATATATGGGAGCTATATCTAAATCCCAACCGATTTTCACGAAACTTAACACACATCATTTTAGGCTCAATTCAGTACTCTATTCAAAATTTCGTGCAAATCTTCGGACTTGATGTAGGATTAGTGATATTAAAAAAATGTTTTTTAGCTCAATTTTGGCCATTTTGTGGGGGAGGTACCAGAAGAAGATGTTTACCCGCTTTTGAGATACCCATAATTGGGGAAATCGTGAACTAAACCAGAAAAGACCGTGTCATAGAACAGTGTTGGTAGCGTTTGACCTATCAATAGCCTTTCATACTGTTTGAGAACGTCGAAAATGCCAGTCTTTTGTGATGTTCCGGAATAAAAATCCCAAACCCCGTTCAGTGAAGCTGAGAGTTACGCAAAGTGGTGTAATCTCTCCGTAGCTGTTTAACAACTACCTTTCCGGTTACGTATGCAGATGAATGTACGATCATGTCTTTGGGTCCTATCGTTGGGAACATATGTGTAATGTGGAATATCAGGGAGGCATACAATTTCGACCACTAACTTCCCCAATTTTTTTCGGTCAAAAGTCAGTAGATTATTTAAATCGTTCACGCAAACAAATGTGGACCTGTCAAAATGCCGACCTGAGAACTGCAAGAGGTTACTTCTTCATAAGACATGTGGACCATCGACACGAGGAGACGAAGATTCTTCCATACCGTCACCCCCATATAAATATATGCAGAGCAACCTTTATATGGTGGTGACAACCCCAACAGTTTGCAGGAAAGATCTTCATGATCTAGAGAGAAAGATCAAAGCATACAAAAGGATGCCTCTAGAACAATATCATTAACGGTACAGACCCACACACCAAGCTGCATTTAATCAATAGGACCCATTTTGTTATTTCCAATATACAACAATTCGACATGCCGTGCCAATTTTTCGAACGAAGTGAGGAGATCCAGAGTATTTGTGCGTCAATACAAAAATTATAAATACGGGTCCAATTTTGACAATTTTTCTCCATTTTTCTCCAATTTCTCAGCCGAATGTACCATAGAGATTTCTGTTACATTCATTTCGTTTTCTCCTTCTGGCGGAAAAATTATAATGTCGTAGTCCCCTCACAAATGTCCCGACCGAATTTAGTTTCCGATCCGGCGACTTTAATGACTTATAGACCCACTAAGCAAACCTGAGCGAGCAGTCTGATAGATATTATTTACAAAAGATTGGGTGATAGGGAAGCACCCACTACTTCGCACACAATACTTTGGAAATTAAACTACCCACGAACTAACCAACCTAAGGGGATATTTATGGAAAATTCTAAAGAAGAACACAGTAAGAACACAGAATTCCTAGAAGTATCAGAAGTCCAATTTTGTGGTGCTTCTCTTTCCTTTCCACCCAAACCACTCCTTTTTTCAACCTAACCTATAGACACATTAATATGTTAATATGTTTTTAATTTTTTTTTTATCAATATTGGTCCACTTAGGTTTGGAAGGTTTTGGATATTTTAAGTACACTACATGGTGGAGTGTATAAAACGTTCGGCCCCAAACTTAACAAAATTTATACTTTTTTATTAATTTCAGAGATGAACGACCCCTCACCAACCAAACTGAATTGATCTATTCCGTTTTTGTTAATGGAAGACCCGTATTGGCGGTAACAGCTGCCAATGATATGAAATTGGTCAGTGAATCGGAAGTATCCACAGTATTGGGCAAAGAAATTATAATGAAAGCAGAACGTAAGACAAGAACAATAATTTTAGCATATCTACGAGAACCGCAGGCCACACCATTGGCACCCGCCACACATAGTAGCGGTAGCCATGGTTTCATAGATTCCATACAAAATAATCCGATATTGGTAATTGTCAGCTCGATAGCGATTTTGTTATTATTCCTGCTGCTGTTGGCTTTACTTTTGATGGGCAGATCACATGTTAGGCATAGAAATGATCAGATAAATAGGTGAGAGCTAAGAAAGAAGAGAGGGAGAGAGAGAGAGAAACTCGAGTATTGATTTTTATGTTTTCATTTCTAGGACCACGAGTCGCAATGAACTTATCTCGGAGCCCCAATCTGGTGGACGTGCCACATCCAGTGTTACCGCCCCCGATACAGGCCGTACCATAGCAACCGCCGAGTCTCGTGATACGGGCATACAAAATTTCTCCTTTGAACATGAAAATGGTCGTACGACCCGAGAACCACGCATCCACTTCCCCGGTCCACCCGCCCAAAATCAACGTAGATCTTCAATAACCTCTTCGGATAATACATCCGACTCTTCGGTGTATTGCCCCATAAATCCACCTACGGCTGATGTACAACGAATGTTAGACGATAAATCAAATGGACTGTTTGAGCGAAATCGAACACGACGTCTCAATAAATATGATCGCGCTGAAACGAATGAAGAGGCCATCTATACAACTGTCATTTCCGAAAGAAACGTGACAAGTCACGTCAACACAAACCGAAGCGGAGATATTTATCGGAAAATCGTGTTGGTTCTTTGGAAACAAGTCCCGTTCAGAGTCATCGCGATGATTCGGCTGATGAACTGGATAGGACCTATGTTAATTTTGATCCACCCAATGAGGCATTTAATCCTCACACGAATTATCATCGGAATAAGTTATTGCATCAGAAGACAATTCACACAGATCGTGGAGGGGATCCGGTGGAAGGACATCGACACCAACAACACCAACCTTCCACAGAGGCAATAAATAAAGAAATCATAAGGACCCTACAACCTGCTGAGAAATCATCGGACTCGGGAAGTATTGGGTCATTCTTATCTATGCAATCGGTAAAGGCCTTTCCAAAGACAGCATTGCCGGAACCATTAAATCGTGTTCTAGAACCGGTTTTCGTAACCTATTACGACAATGTGGAAAATGTTCCGCAATCCAGCAAATCATCGCGGAACCAGCACAATAAACGTATCTCGTCCCATGATGCATTGGATGCCACCACAATCGCCACCATTGAAGGATTTCCCACACCCAAGGCACCACAAAAAGTTCCCCGATTTGCATCACAAAGTGATAATCCCGATCCCGGTGTTGTGGGACCCATTGTTTGGGAGCGACACAAGAAGCGCCTCAGTGCCGATGATATTTTGGACAATGGTAACTACCAAAGAAGACAGCGTTACTAAGCTTCAACATTTCCTAATTTTCAACTCCCTCTCTACACTTTTTCACCTTTTATTGTGCAATCGGAAATCCCTGAACACTATGGAATCGCTATATGAAGATCATGATGATGAGGTACATCACCATCGAAATTTTGATTATTACAGTCCCTCTAGAGATCCAGCTGCAATGCGCAATCATTACGAGGGCCTACTCGAGGGAGCCATACAAATGTATTCCAGTCAAGACGATCTACCCATGCCACTGCCGAATCGTGATTTTACCAATAACCGTAAGCCCACCAAACGGGAATTACGTGGCTCATCAGCTGGGGCCTCAAAGTGAGTAACTTAAATCGATTTTGAAATTTTTATTATTTCCTTCTTCTTTTTTCAGCGTCAATCTGAAAATGCAAAATGCCAGCGATAATCGCCCCTCCACAGCTCAACCCTCAAAAACCACAAAATCCAATCATTCCACACAACCACCATCCCCAACAATGGGCGCCTGGGATGGTGGCAGCACCAATGGTTCACATTCACCCCTGGTCAGACCGATGAGTGCTGGACCCTTCCATCGGCCAGCCGAAATCCAACCGCAATTGTCGTCATCGCGTCACGTGCAAGATCTTTCTGCAGCACCGCTCATCGAGGCAATACAAAAGGAATTGAGGAAATTCCAAAAGGAAACCAATTAAATAAAGAATGCCCAAAAAAATTAATGTAGATACCAAAAAGAAAAAAAAAAAAAAACAAAACTAGCAAGTTCCATCAAGTTTATTATTTTTCACAACAACAATTTTAATTGCATTTAAATATAAATAAAACTACTTATAGTAGATATAATATTTTGGATGTCATTTGGTGGTTTAGTTGGACCATTCTTTTTTCTTGCAATTCCACAATTAAACAAAAATATTTTTTAACATTTTATTTGAAAACAAATTTGTATATATTTTTTTCAATAAACATAAAAAATGGTATTTCCGTAGACTTATCCCATTTTCGATATCGGCCTTACTTCAATAAAGTCCATATACAATTCGACAAACCCATAATTTCTCAGGGGATAATTTTCGTAGA